>NC_142477.1:57262602-57414117 GCF_049115385.1 Moschus berezovskii | reverse complement strand
TGTGGGCAGGCAGACAGTTGTTCAGCAGGTGTGACGGCATCAGGCTAGTTTTTCTGTCCCCAGAGAGATGATCTGAGGCCTCTTCTATGTGAGACAAAGGTTTTCAACTGACTCATACGGGCAAAACAGATTAAAATGGAAAAGAGCAGCGAAGGGGAGGGTAGAAAAACATAATTTATGCCTGAACTTGACCTGCCTTATAGTGCCCTGGGTGAAGTCTAATTAAACAGTATTATCTGGTAGACTTGTTTTTCTGGGCTTCCTAGGTGGCTTGGTGGTAAAGAATCTGCTTGCAAATGCAAGAGACACAGGAAATGTGGATTCGATCCCTGGGTCCGGAAGATCCCTGGAGTAGGACATGACTACCCACTCCAGTATTCTTGACTGGAGAATTCCTTGGACAGAGTAGCCTGGCAGGCTACAATCCATGGGGTCATAAAGAGTCGGACACAACTGAGCGACTTTCACTGCACTAGCTTGCATAATCCACCATTTCTGAATCCTACAAGAAGTGAGTTTGGAAGTATATATCTGAAGCCCTTACCCCTGCAGGCCCTCACTTGCTCACAGCTGACTTTTGTTAACTTGCTGCTAGTTCCTGTCCCCTTGCTCTTGAGATTTTCCATTCCAGAAGTGAGTTCTGGCTCATTCTTTGTTAAATGATTTATCACTGTAGCCGTGGATCAAATAATTAATATTTTCTGCTGTTATTACTTGTTGAAATATCAAGTTCCCAAGTGCCAACTGTGGGGTTGATGTCAAAAGAAGATAATAAGGGACAAGCCCATGATTTGGTTTTCAAAACTATAGAAAAGTTTTAGAAAATATTTCTTTGATACCTTTTCCAGACAGAATCAATACTTTCTAAATTCTCACAGAGGAAGGACTAAAAAGGAGTAATCATTATATGTGCCTGTACTCAGTTGCTAAGTTTTGTCCAACTCTTTGGGACCCCATGGATTGTAGCCCACCAGGCTCCTCTGTCCATGGGATTTCCCAGGCAAGAATACTGCAGTGGGGTACCATTTCCTTCTCCAGGGACCTTCCTGACTCAGGGATCAAACCTGCAGCTCCTGTGTCTCCTGAATTAGCAGGTGGATTCTTTACCGCTGAGCCACCAAGGAAGCCCAATCATTATATAAATGATTTGAATAATAAACTCTCAGCAAGTAGATGAGTATTGGTATATAGACCAGAACTATTTCAAAGTAGCAGTTTTAAACATTAACCTTTCTTTTTAATGAAGCATTAATTAAGTTTCATAATAAAAACTAAAATGACTCAGAAGTAAACTTTGGTGCATTTTCAGTCAAATGAATGCAAAATTTCAATCCCAAACTGATATCAGTAAATTAAAGAGCAATGAAACAGTGTCAGAGGCTGACTGGAACCCAGGCAGTGGGAATTTTAAAAGTACCAGACTGCTTTCCCCATGTACCTCCCAGCCCTGCTAAGAGATCATTCATCTCAGGAAGGCAGATTGGATCAAGGCTCTGCAGGAACCTGCCATCTGCAGAGGTTCCACAAAAGCTGCCTAAAAAATAAGACAACAGAGTAGAGCGAGCATGGGGCCCTGGAATCACAAGTCTCAGCTTTCTTACTTTGAAGAAGCCATTTAAATTCCCAAAGCTTGTGTTTTCCTCATGGGTAAAATGGGAACAATGAAACTGTCTGCCTTAAGCTTTGTTTTAAGGATTAAATGAGATCATCCGTCTAAAGTGCTCATTTAGCAAAATGTCAGACACACATTAAGCTCTTATTAAGGGTTAGCCATTACTGGAACCACCAAAACAACCCCCCAAAATGAAGACAAGCACTTTTGAGACATCTTTGAATGTATCTATTTTATAAAATGTTTTAAATATCACTATATTTTAAGAGCTTCCAATTGTAGTAACTTCATTTTTTTTAATTGGAGAATAATTGCTTTACAATGTTGTGTTGATTTCTGCCATACAACATGGATCAGTCATAAGTGTGTGTGTGTGTGTGTGTGTGTGTGTGTATCCTCTCTCTCTTTAGCCTTCCTGCCACATACCCCCACCCCTCTAGGCCATCACAGAGTGATAACACCTTTATAAAGTTACATTTCAAAAAAATTTAAGATTCCATAAGTGATATTTTCTTCAACATAATTGATTAAACACTGAATACATTGTACTGGGCTCTACAGGGAATACAGATTAATCATATAACATTTTTTTTTTACCCCAAAGTGTTTATAATCATCTTGTGAAACTTCAACAACATCTGAAAAATTAGAGACTACAAAATAGGATTGACTTAAGTACCCTTATAGTGTTTCTAAAATCTCAATAGCATCTATTTGGGCCAGTTGTTAATATACCTTTCTAACAAATGTATCAGAGACGTTTCTTAATATAAGAAAATAGGAAAAAGTTGAAGCAGCTTCTCTAAGTGTAATATAGTTTACGAGGAATCATTCACTTCTGATAATGTATAGGTAATCATGTCAAGTTATGCAAAAACAAAAGTTTCGTAACATTGCATTAGAGAAACCAGTTGTAGACTCACTGCTTTTTCAAGTTCAGAAAGTCAGTGTTTGCTCTGTAAGCCCTGGCTTAATTGAATATGGTCAGTCAATAAAGACTTCCTGTTCTCTCATGTCTCTGTGACATTTACATCAGCTTTATTTACCCCAAAGTCTATCACAATGAGATTTAACTTTTTTTTGGGGGGGGGATCTGAGCTATAGTACAAAGGGTGCATAGGAATTTGACTGGCTAGCATGAAAAATACCTTCATTTGCTTATCCTAACTTAAAAATAATCCTTACATTTAAATGGCATATTTGAAATGACTCAGAGAGTCCCGAAACCAACAAAATATCACCTATTTACTGCTCTGTTTCTCTCTCTTTGTCAGACGATCACCCATGTGCAACCAACCATCCATCAACAAAGCCACCCTAACAGGTAAGAAAGATCTGGGAGATTATTCTTTTCACGTCTAGGAAAAAAGCATATTTTCCAAGATTCCACCTAATTATTATAGTACCAGTTTTTTCTTCAGCTTTAAAGTATTTAAGAAATTAATCATTTCCTCTTTATCATATCATTTCTCTCATTGATCTCACAAGCTATCCATTTTAAGGTATTGGTAAAACTAAACTAATGTGCCTTACTCATTAAACAAGTTAAATATGTACTCTTACTCAGTTGAGCGTTGTTCATTTATATCTTGAGAGGTAGCATTACCTTAAAAGTTTTGACCATGTTGTTTCTGAGCTTATGTTATCGTCATATTGTTAATATATGCTGGTTTGGTTTAATGAAAGTCAAAACATAAATAAAAGTTACCTTCTTGTTTAATCAATACCCCAGTTGTGTGTAGGAAGGAATGCCATTCCAATACTCCCACTTTGGACCCATAGAGTTGAAATTAAATTCAGTTTGGGAGAGGAGAGAAGTAATTATATAATAGCTGAAAGTTCAATGAGATCAAAAGAACAGATGTTTGGGGAAGAAAAGTGGATGGAAGGATGAAGGATGTAAAGGGCAGAAGAATAAAATTACTCCAATTCCTATTAGTCTATTTTAGACATGGGGCTTGACCTCAGCTGAGCCAAAAACAGAGCAAATGATCTCATTTTGCTGAACCTGAAACCACATTTGAACTCATTTAATCATTTCTTGAAACTCCAATTGATTCATTAAAATAATTGCCTGGAGAAGAAAACCTATATTTTCTAAAATTATTACCAGAAGACAATTAACATATTCTCTAAATTAGACCCACACTTCACTTGATTCAAGTGTCTTCCTTGGACTCCAGCTCATAACATGCAGAGGAGGTCATTATTACATTATTAGTGACTGTACTTTGCTTGAAAGTTGACTTCGTCATGTCCAATCAGGACTTTTCAAATGGCTCATTTGTGGTCACTACATCAAAGTGATTCTGGAATAGTTGTTAACGTTGGTCTTTCCTGAATGTCTTTCAAATAGACTTGCGTTCCATTGACTATTACATTATTGGTTGTCTTTACCATGTTTATCTTTCAAGATCTTATTGGTGATGATTTTCAGCTGGCATTTCATAGTCTGTGTCTGGTTTACCTGTTTTCTTCTTGCCATTGGTCAAAAGATGAACAATAATTGAAATTCCTGTACATTAAAGTAAGTTCTTTGATTAAGAAATTTGTACTTCAGAGACCACAATATAAGACAGCCCAAACGTACCTGGCATGTCTAATACCACATGGAACCTGGTTCCCAGCCTTGCGCCCAGCACTAGACCTGAGCCCCCTTCACCTTTGCAATAAATGAGATGGCTGACGTAGCAGTTTGTACAGGACTCAGTGCTATTTTGGTCCCTGAAAGCTCCTGTAGCTTGAGGTTCCATATGAGCCAGCCCCACAGAGCATCCTCCCAGAAGAGCAGCTGCAGGTACCAGTGGAAGCTATTGTATCCACCAAGAGGTGGGTGGTGCTGCATGGTCAGGGCATCTGACTGACCATCATGGCAGGCATCTGGCACTAATTAAAGAGAGAGTAGTCCACTCAGAAGGCATAGAAGTGGTCTTAAATACATGTGAGAGGCCCCATGGAAGCTCCCAAATGTTTTCCCTTAGTGCTAAAGCCTGGAGCAATACCAGAGGGAACTGTGGGTCATGGATGTCTGGGTATCAAGGTTAATATGGCCTCATTTGTACCCACATGATCTTGACCTGGGGCTGTGGGCTATAGAAATAACTATGAAAGGAGACTAATTAACTGTCATTAAGTATTAACTGTCATTAAGTGCTTCATGCAGCTGTATTCATCACAAAGCACAACAGGAAATTAACTGGCTAGCAAATGGAAGCCTTTTTCCTTGCCCAAGCATAGCAAACTAAGGTGAGAAAGTTGAATGAGGGGGTGGGGGAATGAAGGCAACAGCTAGGGACGTTCTCCTCTCTGAGCTCTTTCTGAAAAAGTGGGCCCTTAAAAACATAAATCGTGAGGCTTTGCTAGAAGATAAGACACAGGGGGAAGGTGGTGCTTGCAAATTTCCTCTCTCAGTGGCATGGGACCTGACTCCAAGTTCACTCCCTGGCCGGGGTGAAAGAGAGTGTTAAACAGTTAGTGCAGCAACCTTGAAGGTAAACTTGGCCTTCTTAGGAATTATTCATGGGTTCTAGAGGAACAGTGTAGTACTGTATGCAGTTAAGTTCATGGTTGGTCCAAAAGGCCATGTTGGTGCGCAGAACTCCGGCAGAACACCTCCATAGAACATCACTGATGGAGCACTCTTGGAATTGTGTGTGATTTCCTAGGGGAGGAAGGGGCTTCTCTGCATGTCCAGAATCCAAGTCATATTCTATCATGATAACTGTGTGGCCCTGGGCAGGTTCCGTACCCTTTTTCTGCCTCTTTTCCCATTTACAAAATAATGATTGTATTTTATATAGTTGTTGCCGAATAAATGAGTTCATGTGTGCAGTGCTCTCAGCATAGAATAAGCACTCGATACATCATTTTCTTTTCTTATTTTTATTTGGTTTTTGTGTCTGGCATTCATTCTGTATGAACTAGGGGAAATGGAAAGAAAATTAAGTCTCCATAAATCAACTTCCTGAGTTTTAAAAAAGTTTTAACTCTCTCTATATGTAGCACTGTGCCTTCTAAAACTTTCTCACATAGAACTAAAAGCACTCCTTTCCCCCTTGGAGGTTATTCCATTATACATGAGTTAAAGTTGGGAAAGTTTGATTTTATATCATTAGGGCTGAAGCGTGTTAGTTACTAGATTTTATTGCTCTACACAATAGGTAAATTCATAGCTCTACATCAGTGTAACAATGAAAAAAAAAAACAAAAACCTTCCAAATGTTCATGTTCATTTAGAAAAGAGCCTTCCTGCTGCTGCTGCTGCTGCTAAGTCACTTCAGTCGTGTCCGACTCTGTGTGACCCCAGAGACGGAAGCCCACCAGGCTCCCCCGTCCCTGGGATTCTCCAGGCAAGAACACTGGATTGGGTTGCCATTTCCCTCTCCAATGTGTGAAAGTGGAAAGTGAAAAGTGAAAGTGAAGTCGCTCAGTCGTGTCCGACCCTTAGCGACCCCACGGACTGCAGCCTACCAGGCTCCTCCATCCATGGGATTTCTAGGCAACAGTACTGGAGTGGCTTGCCATTGCCTTCTCCGGAAGAGCCTTCCTACTGAAGAGCTATTTGTTCTTTAGTGTGGTATAACAGAAAGATGGCGTGTGGCTTTTTGGGCCTGAGTGCAAACCTTGTCTCTCTCATTAGTTTTATTCCCTCATTGGAGGAATGGAGATAGGAGTTCCTAATTCTTGGTGCTGTTACAGGAATTCAAGGAGGTAAGTTAGATGAGGAACAGAAGCCTGTCATGAGTAATTCACCAAGTTTTCTTCCTCCATCCCTACTCTGCCTGACATTTTTTTGTTCTTGATCCTAAAGCTAATTTTTAAAAATGGGTAGTGTAGAGAAGAAGGACATTGATGATGTATCAGCTTTACTTGTGTGTTTAATTTGTGATTTTGTTTGCAAACAGTAGTGATAGCACATCTTTAGGAATCCCTATACTTAATGCAGGGCTCCCAGGTGTCTTGGTGGTAAAGAATCTGTCTGCAATGCAGGAGACCCAGGTTCGATCCCTGGGTTAGTAAGGTGCCTTGGGGGAGGAAATGGCAACCATGGAAAATCCCATGGACAGAGGAACCTGGTGGGCTATAGTCCATAGGGTTGCAAAGAGTAGGACATGACTGAGTGACTGAGCACACATATAAGTACTTAGTGCAAGGCTCACGTGCGCAGGTCCTTAGCTGAGAGTGAACAGCAGAACTAGAGTGTGTTGAAATATGAGAGGGCAGCAGAGAGTCAGAGCTGCCCAAGCTATACCTGCGTTGTGACACTGAGCCCTGGTTTTGGTATTGAGCCTTGTGTTTGGGGACACGATTAATTCTTTTGAGCATTTCTTCAAACGAAGCTAACTCAGAAAAAATGTTCTGTGGCCATCTCTGAGACCCTGTCACATCTTGATAATATCACTTTACAGTATTTGTAATTTCCACATTTTCTGTCCCTTTGTTAGTCGCTCAGTTGTGTCTGACTCTTTTCGACTCCATGGACTGTAGCCCACCAGGCTCCTCTGTCCTTGGAATTCTCCAGGCAAGAATACTGGAGTGGGTTGCCCTGCCCGCATCCAGGGGATTTTCCTGAGGGATCTTGCAGGCAGATTCTTTACCTTCTGAGCCACCAGGGAAGCTTTTTTAGTCATATTTAAATTGAGGATCTTCATGGTGAGAGTGTAACTGAGAGAAAATGCATTTAAAGTTCTCTGTTTTAAAAATGAGAAAATTGAGTCCTAGTGAGAAAAAAATGCTGCTAGAGGCAGAACTGAGAATAAATGCAAGACCCCTTTCCCCAAGTTATACCCTTATAAAATTATCAGTGAAATTAGGGTAGCCTTCTGACCCCACCATGAAGTGTATGTTTTGGAGAAAGTAAAAGAAATCTTAAAGGATATTGATTTCTGGGTAATAGATACATTATTGTTTTGTTTTGTATATGGACTCAAAAATTAAAATTTTACTGTCCTGATTTCTCACTGAACACGTCTTTATATTTAGAGCTATTTTTATTATTTCCACAGATTATATCCTAGAGGCCTTCAGATAAGTAAACGTTGGCCAACTGAGGAGAAAATACAAGTTCTTCCATCGAAGCGATAAAACTAGTACAATTACCTACCATTTACCTGTAGAGGGAGACACATAATTCTGGGACAAGCATGAAATAAAACAAAAGTAGTTTTAGTCCAAATTTTTGGTATATCTCCACTCATATTTTTTATCCTGAATATCCATAACTCCTTTATTAAAAGTCCTTTTTCAATATAATTTAATCAGTTGTTAAGCAGAGAATTTAAAAAGTAAACTACCCAAATAATACTAGTCAAAATACAATGAAAAGAAACTTAATTTTGTTTGTTTAGCGTTCTTCTAAAGCACAAAGCAATTTCTAAAATCCATTGAAGAAAAAAAAAAACTGAAACAATTTTTTGGAAATAGTTTATCTGGAACAATTATTTTGCTATTATCTGGACTAATCATTTAACACTTTGTGCTTGCTAAAGAAAGAAAACTAAACAACTATTTTATGATGACAGTACTAGTGACTTATATGTAGGTCTGCCTTCTCAATCTCTGTGTGTATATAATAAAAACAACTAGTGTATGTGATATAAAAAAAGACACATATATATCTTTTTACATTATAAGCGTGCTAAGTCACTTCCGTTGTATCCAACTCTTTGTGACCCCATGGACTATAGCCCCCTAAGCTCCTCTCTCTGTGGGATTCTCCAGGCAAGAATACTGGAGTGGGTCACCATGCCCTCCTCCAAGGGATCTTCGTAACCCAGGAATCTAACCTGTGTCTCTTATGTCTCCTGCATTGGCAGGGGGGGTTCTTTACCATTAGTGCCGCTGTGTGTATATATAAAATAGATAGTAGTTGGAAGTAGGAGCCACTGAAGAAGGGGAAAGAGACCTTGGTGAGAGAGATGTATAAGGTCTGAGGGGACACTGAACTAAAAACGTGCCTTTAGACAGAATGGGTGGGGGGGATGAAGACCCAGCTGTTGCCATGGAAGTCTCACCCTCCTTATCAGCCACTGGCAGGAACTGGCTTCATCATGCAGCTCTTTTTTCCCTTTCTTTTAATAAGAGCAAAGATAATGGCAACACTTTAATGATTACAGAGAACGAGTGCACAGTAAGCTTTCTTAGGAATGTGATCGAGGGATGCTGAGAACACATTATGGTTAATAGCTTTAATAAAAAGTTAATAAAGATTGTGTATGTGAGTGTTAGCCATTGGTTTTGGGGGGGAGTTTTTTGCTAGTTTTACTTTTATATTTGATACATCTGATGAGTGTGGAATATTCTAAATTTTTGAGCCGGAGGAGTTTAATTTTACAAAAATCCCCACATTAAAAAGACCTTTCCAGGAAAAACACTGAACTAAAAGATTTGCTTAAGGGCATGGAGTGTGACTACTTATTACTTAAATTTATGATCTTTTAGAGTAGTCAAAGTCTGTTTCCTTCCTTAAAGCTAACTTGTTTTGCCTTCTTATGCTTTCATTTAGATAAGTAGAGCTATCTCTACTAATTTGTAAAAAGACCAGGTCTAACAATCACTTTTTAGTCAGAAATTGATTTAAGTTATATTTGGTTTTCTAATAGTGAGAAAACCAGTGAAAATGGGAAAATATAATTTAATCATATCTCTAAAGATGTTTACTCCTTGGAAGGAAAGTTATGACCAACCTAGATAGCATATTAAAAAGCAGAGACATTACTTTGCCAACCAAGGTCCGTCTAGTCAAGGCTATGGTTTTTCCTGTGGTCATGTATGGATGTGAGAATTGGACTGTGAAGAAAGCTGATCGCCAAAGAATTGATGCTTTTGAACTGTGGTGTTGGAGAAGACTTGAGAGTCCCTTGGACTGCAAGGAGATCCAACCAGTCCATTCTAAAGGAAATCGATCCTGGGTGTTCATTGGAGGGACTGATGCTAAAGCTGAAACTCCAATACTTTGGCCACCTCATGTGACGAGTTGACTCACTGGAAAAGAGTCTGATGCTGGGAGTGATTAGGGGCGGGAGGAGATGGGGACGTCAGAGAATGAGATGGCTGGATGGCATCACCAACTTGATAGACATGAGTTTGAGTGAACTCTGGGAGTTGGTGATGGACAGGGAGGCTTGGAGTGCTGTGATTCATGGTGTCGCAGAGTCGGACACGAGTGAGCAACTGAACTGAGCTGAACTGATTGACTGAATATCTGCTCTGGGTATTTTGTTATAATTTTAACTGAAACAGTTAAATGAAACTGCATATTCATTGAGTCAGATCAGCAAAAAGATTATGAGTGAAACCATAGAGGTTGAAAACCCAGCTTTCCTCTAACTATGTGATCTTGGTCAGCTTACTTAAATTCTCAAAGTTTTCATTTCCTCATCAGTAAATTCTAAGTCAGTGATTAGCATAGTGGTTGGTACCCAGAATGTACTCAACAAATGCAGACTATCATTATTGCTTTAATTTATTATTATTATTTCATCAACAAATATTTTCTGTGCACCTTATATGAGGCATGCAGTGAGGTAGGTGTTGGAAATAAAAAGAGTAGAATGTGACTACCGGCTTCACAGAAGTCACATGGGGGACAGAAAGGGAACCATGAATAATTAAGTACAAGCTAAGTGCCACCATTGAAGCAAGTTCACATACCTATATGTATTTGAGGGAGAGGGCAAGTGACTCTACCTGGAGGAAACTCCCTGCTGAACTTTGAAAAATGTGGAGTTCTCGAAATTCTGGGTGATGGTGAAGGACAGGGAAGCCTGGTGTGCTGCAGTCCATGCGGTTGCTAAGAGTCAGGCCGACTTAACAACTGAACAACAACAACGCCATGCCAAAGGATCAACAGCAGTGAGATATGGAAGCATGGAGTGCTGGCCCAGCTCAGGAGACTGGGGACAGTAAGGAACAAAAAGAGCTGGAAGTGAATGGGAGCAACAGAACATGAGTCTCCGAGAGAAGATCAAGGCAGTAGCCCAAAGAGCCTCAGAAATCAGTGTAATTAACAGTGAACTTTATTTTATAAGGAGTGGAAAGTCATCAGTCATTTCTAAGTGGAGGACCAAGTATGTATGTTAAAATGATAGTGTTGGAAGCTACAGAGAAAACAGATTGAAAGGAAGACAGACAAGAGGCAGCCTCATACTTACCCGACAGCCATTCCAGACCAAGTACACGTTGAAGATCATGTGGATCCAGACTGGGGTGGGTGTGCTGGGGATGGAGAGGAGGAGATGGATTCACAGCTCTTTGCAGACATTTGAGAAGTCTTAGTGTTTGATTAGATTGAGGAGTGAGAGAAAACAGAAAAATGAAGGCATACGCACAGGCATTCACCACACCATTGTGCATTTGTATGAGAGATTGAAAACAATCCAAGTGCTCGGTAATATATGAGTTCTATTTAGGTATTAAAAGTTCTGTAATAAAAAGGATTCAATGACTTCTTTATGAGAAAAAATTAATAATGTAGAAAAACGCACTTAAAGAATATATGTTAAATTGCTAAGAGAGCAATAGGCACCCATTTCATCCTTTTTAATTATGCATGTCGGGTTTAGTTTAAGACATTTTTGCATGTTGACTAGTAACTAGCAAAGGCAGCAGTACCACTGTACATAAAATCTGGTGACAAACTTGTAAGAATCTCTCAGATCACAGGCTTCTGTTTGCCTGTCCTCAATAGAAAAAGTACCAATGAGACACTGCCAGATGTTCTTTCAATATTATTGCGCCACAGTGAGCACTCACTGTGTATTCAAATAATAATATCCCTCAGATAGGGCAGCACTCTGCCTGGTAGTTGTTGAGCCTCTGACAAGACAATTCTGTTATTCTCCAGTTGATGAGAAAAGCTACCATGAAAATAGAAGAGTTAAAGTCACCAACGTCCCCTTCAGCCTGTATCCCTTCCTTACCACCTTGAGTTAGAAAAGCACAGTGCTTCCCAAACCTGCCTGATCTAAGGAACCCCTAAGGGATCTTTAAAAATAAATGCAGAAAGACACGTTCCAGGACACTCCGGAACAGAATCTTTGGGACAAGGCAACTTGGGATCTATATTCAAGTGCCCCAGATGAACAAATCAGCCACATTTGGGAGAATGATCGGATACTCAATGAAGTAGGAGACAGTGCTGCTCTGAACACTGTTGCCATTGAGTTGCTGGAAAGTTGTTGGAAAATCATTGACTGTGGAAAATGTGGACAGTGATACGCACACCCCCATCCAACAGACAGTGCAGCCTAAGATAAACAAGATAATATGTGTGAGGTGCTTTGTGATTGGCAGAAGGAAATACAAGGTGACATTATTATCTGTGCCGTCCTCGTCATCATGGTCGTCATCATCTGGGCCATCATCCTTGTTATCTCTCCAAATGTATACAGATTTTAATTAGGCCAACTTGTCCCTCTCCTAGAAGAAAATGAAGTATCATGTCCATGTTTGTGTTCAAGGGTGGGAGTGAGTTTGGGAAATGTTATGTTTAGTTACTGTATTCTTTTCTTCTCAGACACTGTACGCAGTCTCCTTTAAAAAAAAGAAAAAGAAATGAAAGAACAGCAAAACTGCATTCTTAAGTCACTCCCTTTATACACAAAGGGCTTCCCACCCATGTATGCCTTAAACGGTGTTCCCCTAGGCACACTTAGAAATACGAGACTGTGGTGGGGAAAAACAATGAAAATTCCTCCGGGTCTAATTTCCCAAATTTTTCTAGTTAAGTGTTACACTGAATTATTTAACTCTATGAATAAATGAGGATTTTACTCAGAGCATTCTTTCTTTCACTATACAGGAAAATTTTTAATTGGATCTATTAATACTAATATTAATAAAAATTAACATTTTCTGATATGTGGTATGTATTAAAGACTCCACATGCATAATCTATTTTAAATCTTATGAGAATTCAATAGACAGCTTCAAATGACAAAGTGTAGGTTAAGTCTGGGGCTTCCCAGGTAGCTCAGTGGTAAAGAGTTCCCCTGCCAATGCAGGAGATGCGGGTTCAATGCCTGAGTTGGGAAGCTCCCCTGGAGTAGGAAATGGCAACTCACTTCAGTATTCTTGCCTGGGAGATCCCATGAACAGAGGAGCCTGGTGGGCTACAGTCCATGGGGTCCCAAAGAGTCAGAGTCAGACAGGACTTAGCGACTGAGCACGCATACACAGATTGTCTGACTCAAAGGCAGAACCTAAAGCCTTCCCTCCCTTAAAATGTATTGATCCATGCACAGAAACACAATCTGCTGTCATCTTCCCCGAAGTAATTCTTCCCTTTTCTGTTTTCTTAAAGAAGAGAGAGTAGAAAAGGATCCTATGTTGTCTCTTACTGAATCTGTATGAATGGAGGGTAGGACAGAGGAGAGATTAGGTCTGTGGATACAGAACAACCCTTTAGGAAACCCTAAGAGGTCCGGTATAAGCTAAGGAAAAGATTCCTTCTTGTGAAGTAGAATTCCTCAAGCTTTCTTCAGTCCCCACAGCTCTCTTCCTGACTCCTCTGAAGTGCCTGTTGTCACAGCACCCCAGGAAGGCACATCAACAAGGAGAGGACCCCTTGGTGTGTGTGAGCAGTGAGGCAGACGGAGGATGTCTGAGATTTCAGGACAGGGCAGTGCTTGAGCCTCTGCACTCACCTTGCTTCTCAGACCACTCACTGTTAACACTTGAGATGACGTGTTCTACCATAAGATAATATTCATCTTCTCTTTGTGTGTAGACTCAAAGTAAGCTCTTCACCTCCATTATCATTTTCTTGAGTACCATTTCTAGCCATGACATTCCCTAGATCTCTGTGCCCCAGAGGCAGTTCCTCTAGGTATTTCTGATGTCTGCATATCCAGTGCTTTTTTAGTATGCCCTCTTCCTTTTTGTGGTTCTTTTTTGGCATTGTTGGCGCTCTGAAAGTATTTCTAATTCTGTGTTCGGTGTGTCTGGCGAAACAAACGGGTGCTCACGTCTTCCCTGCCCTGCACCCCAACCGGGTATGCTTCTGATATTTGCATATTGCTCACTGAATTGTCCACTTGCAGAACTTCATTAATGGATCTGCTCCTTCACTCAGCAGTTCAAGTGGATGTGAAGAACTGTGCTTGGTCTCTCAGGACCCAATTAGGCATAAAATACCTCCACTGAAATTTATGACCATTTTCCTAGAGTTTGGTGGAATTTTAAAAAGGTAAAATGTGTTCTGTGGAATGACAGAGGGAGTTAAGTAAATAGAAAACCAGAGGGTTCGTAAATAAGTGGAAGGATGGGTGGATAAAATAAGGACAGGAGGGGAAAAGGGAGGGAAGAGGAAATGCGTCAGGCTGAGATCCTTTGTTGAGAGAGCCAGGAAGCTGTCTACTCTGTGATTTAGCTTAGAGACTGGAAAGGGTCTAGAGAACTACTTGAGGATCCTAGGGAAAACTTAGCAACACAACACAAGCGAGTTAGAGGAATGAGAGGGTAAAAGAAAGATGTTCTGAATCACCCGGGAAGAAAATAACTAAGGACAGGTTGGGGAATGGAAACCTCAGTTGAGGAAGAGGTGAGCATCTCTAAGATGTGTCTTAGGTCACTGAGCACAGACTGTGCTCTTTAATTACAAGTGTTCATGTCGTTAGAAATAGATCTAGGTTTTCTCTTCCAAGAGGTTTTTATTTTGTAAACAAAATCAAAGTGCTGTGTTTTGTTTGCTTCTTTGATGTGCAGTTCAGAACCTGCCTAGAGGAAGAAGAGCTTCGCAGTTGAGAGATGTGGGTTTCATTGCTAGCTTTCCTGCTCACCTACCTCGTGACCTTAGAAGAGTTACTCAAATGTCCCGAGTCTTTTCTGTTAAACGTATGGAATAATAACAACAATAGTGTAGTAATATTGCATTTCTGATTTTGAAGCATATATAGGATAATGCATGTAAACATTGTGTCAGACTGTCTAGTTGTATTATTCATGTTGATCCTCAGAGTGGCCCTCTTTGAACACTGTATGCGTTGTTTGCCCTGTTGCCATTGATAAAAGCATGTGGGGAATGGCTCTGAAGACATTTTATGGGCCATACAAGAAAAAAACTGTCTCCTTGGTTTACTGTCATGCTTCACTAGTGACCAGAAATGTTAATTCCAATATGATTACCAACCTTAGTCACCAAATAAGATATTAGATTAGCCTGGATGAAGCTAATTCTAAAAAGATAGCAACCCCAAGGGGTAAGACAATATTGAGGCATTTGAGAGAAGTATTATAATATAGACTCTGAAGGTGATCCCAAGACATGTGTCCTAGAATTGTTAAGAGTGATGGCAATGTGTGAAATAAGTGTATATATAGGGAGTTGACAATGGTCTCATCTCTAGGGGTTCTTTTTTATTCTTCAGCCACGCCTTATAGGGTCTGTGTTTCTTTAGATCCTCACAGCCAGGGTCCATTCCTGGAAACTGCTGAAGGTGCCAGAGACAGAGGAGAGGGACGGTGTGTCCCAGCCTGCTGGCTGGGGAGGGCTCATCCCTCATCATTTCCACAAAAAGGGAAGCAGAGGAAATGCACATGGCATTTCTCACTGCCTCTGTTCAGTTATTACCAGGCACCTAGAGAGCTCCAGCATCCTGTTCTTTGAGGATTCCATGCAATCCTCTCCTAAGCTGGCTTATAACCTCCTCTCCTATGATCGCATATCAGCAGCGATCCTCTGGTTGCAAGAGAAAAACCAATTCTGCTCAGTTAATAAGCCAAGTGTGATTTAGTAGAAGAATATTAGGAGAATCCCCAGTTCCCTGAGAACTGGTGGGGAGGCTAAAGGATCAGGGTTGAAGGAGTCAGTATACCTTTAGAGCAATGGAAAGCCAAAAGGTAAGGGGAAAATCTCATGGCAGGGTCAATCAGGTGAGATCCCTAAAACAGTCTTTAGTCCCTTTGTTATTCTATTTTAGAGCCAAATTCCAGCAAGTGAGTCCAGTGGGTATAATTTTGGTCTTGGGCTTTGGCTCAAGGAGAACAGGGCATTGGGCTGTTTCACAGGTCAAGTAGTAAAATGCAGGGACGAGAGCCTACGTGATGGGCTGAGATTATATGGATTCACATTCTAGTTCTGCCACCTCCGCATGTTTCTCCTGAAACAAATCATTTAACCTCCCAAAGCCTCAAGTTCCTTGTTTTTGAAGCAGGCAGAATAAATAGTAATTATCGCCAAGGGAGTTTGTGAGATGATATTTAAGAAGAACTAAGCACAACGCATGGCACATTGTGAGCACTTGATCCTTATGGGCTGTTTGATTATTAGGATTATATGATAGAAATGCCAAGTAATTTCTGAGAGAAATTAGGGTACAGTTAGAAAGGGGAAATAACTGCTGGCAGGTTAAAAATAATTATTGATTATAGTGGGATAAGAGGATTGGCCTCAACACGCTATTTATTTGGCTAACATATTTCTCAGCAACCTGCTCTTTATGATATTAAGATTCTTAGGGTTGCGAGATGGTACTTGTTTGTTAACGTATCCCTAGGAATACAGTTCCTCTGAAGGTACAGAATGATGTGACTTCTTGATCATTTGATCCACACCCATTTATTGATGCCCCTTTATACTTAGATCTAGACAGGGGGCCACGGTCTGTGGCTTCTGCTTTACTTACAAGTATAGGAATCAAAGGGAAGAATAATTTGCATTCCTATGATCTTTGTTTAATAGTCGTCTAAATGGAGTGCTGTCTACCCAGTCATTGCCTAATTAGGTTTACTTTAAGGGTTACAGGATTATAGCAAGAGAAGGATTATTTTTTAAGCCTCTCCACTTTCTGAGAACAACATGTAAGTAAGTCCCAGTATATGAATGACTTGGGATTCTAAATCCATCTGAAGTTTCATTGTTTGAATTTTAGGAAAAAAAAAATCCACACACTGGCATCCACCAAAGCCCTTTAGAACTAACCTATGTATCTTCTTTTCGAGAAAGTAAGGTTTCCCAAGAAAAGAGAATCTGAAGGAGAATTTGAGGGCCTAAGAAAAGGGCTTTCCAGGTGATGCTAGTGTCAAAGAACCCACCTGCCGGTGCAGGAGACATAAGAAAAGCGGGTTTGATCCCTGGGTCAGGAAGATCCCCTGAGGGAAGGCATAGCAACACACTCAAGTATTCTTGCCTGGATAATCCCATGGACAGAGGAGCTTGGTGGGCCCCAGTCCATAGGGTTACAGAGTCAGACTAGACAGACGTAACTTAGCACGCACACAAAAAAAGGCATTTAGGTTCATCAGTGGGATGGGATGGCAGACCAGTGGGAGGTCAGTGTAGAACACAGCATGGCCTAGCCTGCCCATTTGGAAAGTCAGAGTCATTGTGAGAAGGAGGGCCCAAGCCCAGGTTTGGGGGCGCTAGATAGACTCACAGAGCATGACAGAACCAGTCAGGTCACACCTCACTGCCCCACAGCTTCTGCATCCAGAGCCACGGAAGTGCTGACCTCTGACTAGATGTCGCCACCTGACCACCACACCCGCACCTCACACTCTGACTTAGCTTCTGAAGGCACTGGCCTGCAGCAGCCCCTGCCCCTTCTCTATCATCTCAGCCCCAACCCCTACGGTACCACATCTCACCCACGACTGGTCATGCCTTCTTCACCACACCTTCTCCAGCATCAGGTCTTCCCCTGACTAACTCTGGCCTCTCCACTAATGTCACCATGCCTTGTCACCCAACACAAGAAAGACATGATAGAACTGAACCTGGAAGCATAGCCACCCTGAGTGTTAGTTTTTTAAGAAGGTATATGTATCTTTTTCCAGGGGAGTAGCTAGGTATTGTAAGAGGATAGACTTTGGATTCCTTAAATCAATAGAGAAGAGGGTTCTAGCTATGCCACCTTAGCCATTGGGCAAGTTATTCTCTAAGCCTTACCTTTTTTTTTTTTCATTTTTATTTTTTCAAATTATGAAAGTATGTTAACACATTTACAGGAGACTTGGAAAATACAAAACAGAGTTACGTATAGTTCCACTATATATTGCAGTTATTTTTTTTAAGTAGATAAATTAAGATTTTTAGTTGGAGTTTCAATATCAAACTCTTAAAAATTAACAGAATGAATGTACAGAGAAGTAGCAAGTTAGCAGCAGCAGCAGAATATAGTAGACTTGAAAAGCACTATGAACCAATTCAACATAATTAAGATATATACAATTGTCATTCAACACGAGGATACAAATTCTCTGTTTCCATAGACTGTAAACCAGGAGATTCTGAAACATATTCAGGGACATAAGACCAGGTGCAAAAATTTCATTTTTTGAGATTTCTAGGCCTGGCATACTGTGATTCATGGGGTCGCGGAGAGTCGGACACGACTGAGCGACTGAACTGAACTGAACTGAACTGAAAGATACTAAAATCATAAAGCCTGTTCTCTTATCACTGTGGAATTATGTTAGAGATTAATATCAAAAGATATTTGAAAATGCATGCATGAGTGTTTGCTGAGTCACTTAAGTCATGTCTGACTCTTTGCGACGCTATGGACTGTAGTCTGCCAGGCTCCTCTGTCAGTGTAATGTGACATTTACCAAGAGAGATCTTTGACTTACCATTGAAAAGCTTCAGTAAAGTTAGAAGACTGAAAAAACACAGAGGGTGATTGCAGAGAAGAAAGCATTTAAAAGAGAAATTAATATCAAAGATGCTTTAGAAATCACATGTATTTCGAAATTAAATGTCCACTTTTTGAATGATGGGTGTATCTAAGAAGCCATAACAAGGTAAATTAGAAAATATTTGTAATAGAATGAAAATGAAAAGATAATTTACCAGAATTTGTTGCATGCAGCCAGGCTGCTCAATATGATTAAATTACAATGCAGAGTCTCTAAGCCTCAACTTTCTAATCTATAAAATGTAGACAGTAACAGACCTACCTCCGAGGACTATGATAGCATTAAATGAGATGAATAAACATCAAGCCTAGTATCTGGCTCATGGTAGAAAGTAAAAATGAAATGCTAATTCTTGAATAAACTTTTTTTTCCTCTTGAGTTTCCACCAGTGAGTATGAGAAGCAGATGAATCCTCTTTAGAACTGGACGTCTGACACACACAAAAGGAATGAGAAAACAACTGAATTTCTCTTAAAAGCATTTTCCTATACTAACTTGTCTTCTATTGTCTATTTGTAAGAAACCAGCTATGCCTGCAAAAATGTCTGCCTGTTCCCATAGCCAGTTCTTTCTACATGTTTAAATTCCTAATTGTGCACACAATCTTAGTCACTGTGTTTTCATGTGCAGGCAATTAAGACTCATTTAACAGCCTTCCCTCTGGAAGGTTTTGTTCTCCATCTGCCACAAATCAGATTCCTTAAGAACATGCTTGATTTTGAAACAATGTGAAAGTACTGTTCATTTTGTTCAAATTTCATTTATGTACCATTTTTGAAAGTGAGGTAAATGGATAGCCACAAAAAGCTCAGCAGCTGGTCAAAACAAGACTTCAAAGAAATCATTGAAATGGGGCAGAATTAAAGGAAAAAAAAACCTATTATAATATGCTAGGACAAAACCAAATAAAAACTGTAGTCTGATAAACATTCCTCAGACATATTTCACTCATAACAAATATTTATTTTACAACAGATTTAAAATACAGGAAAATGGGAACACACCCCAGTTCCCACCCTGAATCTTGGAAGTCTTGAACTCACAGCAATGAAGGTGGTAGAAAAGGGTAGAAGAAGCCAGTAAAGAGGCAAACAGGAAAAGATTAGCTTTGTCTTTTTTTTTTGAGAAGCATGGTACAAAATTACACATTTCAGTAATATTAACCAGAAGAATCAGATTTATATCTATATTACTGTACATCTGAAATGAATACAATGTTGTAGATCAACTATACCTCATTTTTAAAAAAAAATCAGAGAAGTAGTTTCTCTGTCACCACAGGTGAGTTCCATTTTTATGAATTTGTTTAATAGGCTTCTTTAATTTAGAGCATCAAATAGAAGCTAATTCGTTGTTGTTCAGTTGCTCAGTCGGGTCTAACTCTTTGCGACCCCATGGACTGCAGCACTCCAGGCTTTCCTATCCTTCACCATCTCCCTAGTGCTGGGTCAAAGTCGAAAAAGAAAAAAAAAATTATTAGGTTCTGAATACAAATATGTGTCTGTGAATTGGTAACAAAATTTTGAGTGAACATTTTAAGAAAAAAGGATTAGATTTTCTAGAAGAGTCTCAAAATTAAATATCACCATTTGGAGACAGTTTGTAGAAAATAGTTTTCTCTACTTATATTTCCCATTGTTTGAGGACTTGAAACAAATAACCAACAGAGTTAATACAGTCAATCCATATTTCTATATCAGTTGGATATTTTGTCCATCAGCTTTCTAAGGCTTTAAGAGCTGAATTGTTTTGATACTGTTCAATGTAAGGTTCTGCAAAAGTTCAAAGTTTTGTCGTTATTTAGGGTAGTCACACCTGCCTGTTTAAAATGCCTTTTGTGCAAAATGGAGCCCAATCTGATTTCAAATCAGACCTTCAAAGAAGGGTCAATTTATACCTGTGACTGATCCCTTGAGGTGCTTCCTTACAAAGTAAAAGTAAAGCTAAGAGGGCCACTCCCACCTACCATCTTTGTGTTGAAGTAGATGGCAACCCACTCCAGTGTTCTTGCCTGGAGAATCCCAGGGACGGGGGAGCCTGGTGGGCTGCCGTCTATGGGGTCACACAGAGTCGGACACGACTGAAGTGACTTAGCAGCAGCTTAAGCATCTAATGGCATCTCTAAAAGAAGAGCAGAGAAAACATGAGTGGCTCATTGCTGGAGATGCAAAACAAGATTCAAGCCTTCTGGAAGAAAGGCACCTAAGAATTCTCTGCTGCTGCTGTTAAGTCACTTCAGTCATGTCCGACTCTGTGTGACCCCATAGATGGAAGCCCACCAGGCTCCCCCGTCCCTGGGATTCTCCAAGCAAGAACACTGGAGTGGATTGCCATTTCCTTCTCCAATGTGTGAAAGTGAAAAGTGAAAGTGAAGTCACTCAGTCGTGTCCGACCCTTAGCGACCCCACCGACTGCAGCCTACCAGGCTGCTCCATCCATTTGATAAATAAACAGAGAAAGTGAAAATGGAGGAGGCCATACTTTCCATGAACAATGAATATTTATTAAAAGATAGCTATCTTATAAGAGCAGCTAAGCTCAGAGGTCACAGACAACTGATGTCTGCCATTAAAGGAGTTAGTTCCACTGTGATTAAGAGTCAAATGAATAGTGTGCCAAGCCTTAGGATAGTGGTTCACAGACTTGTCTGTTCATTAGAATCACTTGGGAATCTTTTATAAGTTCCAAAAAGTGAAGGAGGAAAATATCAAGGGTTTGAAGACCAGTGTATGACAATAGCAGTGTTCAGGAATAAAGTCCAGTAATGGCCCTACCCAAGCGTAGTGTGTGGGTATCAGGAATATAGAGGAAGAGATAGTTGTAAAAGATGAAAGAAGGACCCATGTGAAGGATTTAATAACTACCAATTGTATGATTTTATTGAGTGGACATAAAATGGTTTTGAAATGTATGAAGGCTTATAATCCCTGATGTTATATATAAGATATATATATATATATAGGATTATATATAGGATATAGGTCTGTATAGTCAAAGATATGGTTTTTCTAGTAGTCATGTACGGACATCAAAGTTGGACCATAAAGAAGGCTGAGAACTGAAGGATTGATGCTTTCGAATTGTGGTGCTAGAGAAAACTCTTAAGAGTCCCTTGGACTGCAAGGAGTCAATCCTAAAGGAAATCAATCCTGAATGTTCATTAGAAAGGCTGATGCTGAAGCTCCAATACTTTGGCCACCTGATGCAAAGAGCTGACTCTTTGGAAAAGACCCTGAAGCTGGGAAAGGTTGAGGGCAGGAAGAGAAGAGGGCGACAGAGGATGAGATGGTTGGATAGCATAACCAACTCAATGGACATGAGTTTGCGCAAACCCCGGGAAATACTGAAGGAGAGGGAAGCCTGGCGTGCTGCAGTCCATGGAGTTTCAGAGTCAGGCACAACCTATCAACTAAACAACAACAGCAAATATAGGGTAAAAATAGGTTGATAATTGATTTCTAATGTAGAATTGAAGGCTTATTTATCTCAGTGCCTAGATTACCTACATTTCATTTAGAATAAAATGTTCCATTTTATTCTAGAAAATATTCTAGAAAACCAAGGACTATAACCTTATTTTAACGATTTGAAGTGAAAATCTTTGAAAGGTCTTATGCTCATTCTTAATCCCTTAAAGGCATGTACTGAATCATTAAGTCATTAAATCATTTTTAGTGGCTGGTCATCACTATGCAGATCTTCTTTTATATTTATCATTCATAGCTGCTCTTAATGATCTGTGGACTTTTTATTCCAAACTTTACTGCACTTTAAATTTTCATCTGCTGCTCCCAGTGTTCTCTTCTTGTTGATACTGAACCTGGCCCTAGTGCCATTTTAATCTGACCTGCTGCTCCTTTATTCTTAGCAAATTGGGTTAACAAGCCATTCAGTTCAGTTCACTCAGTCGTGTCTGACTCTTTGCGACCCCATGAATCACAGCACGCCAGGCCTCCCTGTCCATCACCAACTCCCGGAGTTCACTCAAACTCATGTCCATCGAGTCAGTGATGCCATCCAGCCATCTCATCCTCTGTCGTCCCCTTCTCCTCCTGCCCCCAATCCCTCCCAGCATCAGAGTCTTTTCCAGTGAGTCAACTCGTTGCATGAGGTGGCCAAAGTATTGCAGTTTCAGCTTTAGCATCAGTCCTTCCAATGAACATCCAGGACCGATCTCCTTTAGGATGGACTGGTTGGATCTCCTTGCAGTATAAGGGACTCTCAAGAGTCTTCTCCAGCACCACAGTTCAAAAGCATCAATTCTTCGGGGATCAGCTTTCTTCACAGTCCAACTCTCACATCCATACATGACCACGGGAAAAACCATAGCCTTGACTAGATGGACCTTGGTTGGCAAAGTAATGTCTCTGCTTTTTAATATACTATCTAGGTTGGTCATAATTTTGCTTCCAAGGCGTAAGCGTCTTTTAATTTCATGGCTGCAATCAGCATCCGCAGTGATTTTGGAGCCCAAAAAAATAAAGTCTGACACTGTTTCCACTGTTACCCCATCTATTTCCCATGAAGTGATGGGACCAGATGCCATGATCTTTGTTTTCTGAATGTTGAGCTTCAAGACAACCTTTTCACTCTCCTCTTTCACTTTCGTTAAGAGGCTTTTTAGTTCTTCACTTTCTGCCATAAGGGTGGTGTTATCTGCATATCTGAGGTTATTGATATTTCTCCTAGCAACCTTGATTCCAGCTTGTGCTTCCTCCAGCCCAGCGTTCCTCATGATGTACTCTGCATATAAGTTAAATAAGCAGGGTGACAATATACAACCTTGACGTACTCCTTTTCCTATTTGGAACCAGTCTGTTGTTCCATGTACAGTTCTAACTGTTGCTTTCTGACCTGCATACAGGTTTCTCAAGAGGCAGGTCAGGTGGTCTGGTATTCCCATTTCTTTCAGAATGTTCCACAGTTTATTGTTATCCACACAGTCAAAGGCTTTGGCATAGTCAATGAAGCAGAAATAGATGTTTTTCTGGAACTCTCTTGCTTTCTCCATGATCCAGTGGATGTTGGCAATTTGATCTCTGGTGCCTCTGCCTTTTCTAAAACCTGCTTGAACATCTGGGAGTTCACGGTTCACATAACCAAGCCATTGCATTGAGGCTAAAATAAGAGCGAATTAACTCAGAATAAAAATGGGGTTTTGAGGCAATTCATTTTTGAGGAAAGGCTTGGTGGCTCATACGGTAAAGCATCTGCCTGCAGTGTAGGAGACCTGGGCTCAATCCCTGGGTTGGGAAGATCCCCTGGCGGAGGAAATGGCTACCCATTCCAGTGTTCTTAAGGGAGAATCCCATGGATAGAGGAGCCTGGTAGGCTACAGTCCATGGGGTCAAAAAGGGTCAGACACAACTGACTTTACTTTAGGACATTTAATGTGTATGACAAATATGTCTTTAAATTCATTGAATGAGTATTCTGAAGTTCTTTTCACCTGCTTCCTGGTGTTGAATAGTGTGAATTTCTGGATAATTAATCTCTGGATAAGTTGTTACTATACTACTGGAGCTAATAGAATTAATACTGAATTATCTTTAACCAGTCCACAGAAACCTGTTTAATTCTATGCTCTGGGATTCAGGGAAACAGAAATGAATAAGATGTGGTCGCACCTCCCCAAGGCTTTGGCAAGATATAATTGTACATATTAAAAAGACGCCATGAATCTTAGTCTCAGGATTGTGCCACTGAAAATAAATGTTATAAGAATCAGTAGAACCAAAGGTCAGATTCAGACAATAAGCAGTGATGGACCTTGAACATTTCCCAAATACTTTAGAGTTAATGAAATGTCCCACCTGGCCAGACGTTTATAATGGGAGTGTTAATGGATGATCACCACCCAACCACAGAGATTTGGGATTGCTTCCAGTATCCCAGCAAAACAGCCCTTTTCACCCAGGACCATTTGGTATTACAAAAGAGAGATGATGGCTTGTGATTTATTGACATTCCTTCATTTTGCATCTGGCTCTGGGCTTCTGAAACTTGTGGAAAGATCAATGACCTCAGGGTTTAGGGAGCAGAGCTATAATCCCAGATCCATCAGTAACTTCCTGTTTAACCTTTGGTCAGTAATTAAACCTGGTTTTTCCTCAATAAAATGAGAATATTAGAGAATGTTATCTAAGGACCCAACTAGCTTTTTTTTTTAATAATGTTTCACTGTTTAAAAACACATGTTTGTGATTAATGAGTCTTTATTTTCTTTAGTTCTCTTTCCGTAAGACGTGAACATAATATACACCTCAGTCAGTGTATGAATTCTGCTTTTCCCAGTGTGGATCTTCAGAGGCTATCCTTGACACCATTTGCTGTTTTGAGTTTTCAACAAAGAGTTAAAAGGAAATTCTGGCTCCCCTGGCTAGTCATCCTCTCCAGTTGGCAAAAGTCTTCATGTGGACTTGATGGTTGCCCAGAGTAACAAAATATTAGGGACAGAAACATGCTGAGGGACTCGACTGTATAAGTGACTCAGATCTGAGAGACCTTTTCCAGCTCAAAGGGAGCCCATACTTAGTAGAGTGAGTATTTGTCTATGCCTGTCTGCGCTACTCTTCTGACTTAGAGGTGTCCAGGGTTTTGCTTACAGAAACCAGCCTTGAAACCTTCAGAGGAGGTATATATACGGTCAGAAGACAGTCTTCTTTATTCAGCATGTGTCACGCATGAGAGATCACTAGGAGTAAATGTAAGCAAGACAAGACCCATTGTGGGCTTTTGAGGAGCACATATCAAGAACATAATGAGAACTCAGTAAAAATTCACTGTCAGAGCCACTATTCAAAGCCAGTTATCTCTTTTGAGTTAGGAGAACCCAGTGAAGGAAGGACTCCCAAAAATCAGTACCCTCTTCCTTCCCTCGATTGGAGCCAGACATCTCTAACTATGCTCTGAGCTAAAGTGTGAATTAAAAAAAAAGTTAAGACAGTTCTGTTTCTAAACTCCCTAAGTCTGAGGTCATCCTCTCGCTCTTCCATCAGTCTCCATGATACCAATTACTCAGGCTTGTTAAGGGAGTTATAAGCATCCGGATTCATGTCTTCTGCTTCTAGTCAGTGTTGCCTAGAGCAAGAATTAGAAGAGGATTAGCCAAGTCTCCTTACCTGAAGTCCTTTCTCTTTAGCTGTTTAACTAGGTTTCATTTTAATTATGTGTTTGTCTGGCATTGTTTCTCTACCCTGTGCACGTTCTTTCCACTTGCATTTGAACAAGTTCATCGTGATAATGATCACAGTTATCAGCTATTACTTTTTATCCTGATTGAATACTTAACTGAGTGTCATTATGATCATAAACTGACCTTGGTTTGGACCTTGTGATTTGTAATGAGTATTCTTCTTGACGGATTGCAAACATAGTCCTAAACTCAAATGGTTTACGGTAGGCACTCTTACCCCCATAACCATAGCAGCTGTTTGGAAACACGGCTTCAGATCACTTGTTTGCAAATGTCTTTTTCCATACAACCGTGTATGGAGTGGAACCCATATACGTTACTTGACATGTGAAACACATGTGACCCGGGCAGATGATTTGGCTGACCTTGAAAACTACAGCTGTTTAGTCACTTTAAAAACAACGCAATACAAGTGATTTACTAGGCTTGGGCTTAAACCATGTTATGCTGACTGATGGGAATTCTAACCCTTCAGGGAGGGGGGAAAAAAAGTATAAGACAATGGAATTGTGTCATCCTGGGTGTTAAAGTTGCCATTAATTTTAAAACATCTCTTTACAAAAGGTACAAAGAAGACTGTTGAATGTTACAAGCAAAAAAATCCAGTAATATCCATATGGCTTTATTTTGCTTCTTTTTAAAAAATGTAAGGAAGAAGTCCAAGTTTTAACTTTATTTCTTCTCCATCCAAATCAAGAGCAGTGGCTTCCCTGGTGGTCCAGTGGTTAAGAATCTGTGATTCTACTGCAGGGGGAGTGGGTTCCATCCCCGATTGGGGAACTAAGATCTTGCATGCCACTCTGTGTGGCAAAAAAAAAAAGAGCAGTCTATAATCTTCCTAAAAGATTAACACTTCTTTACTTACTATGTTTCCTGCTTAGGGTTTACATGGTGGAGGGTTAATATCTTCCAAGGCGACCCTACATGTGTTCCAATTGCTATATATAGACACTATTTTAGCAGAATTTCATTCAGTGAGTGAAAGAGACCTGAAAAATTATGCTTTAATCAAGACAGAAATTTATATTTCTTTCCTATAAAAGAGACCCAGAGTGGGGAGTCCAGAACTGGAATGAAAGCTCTAAGACCATCAGGGACCTATGGTTCCTTTAGATAATTCCTCCATCATCCCTAGATTATGGGCTTTGCCTCCATGGTCCAAAATGATTTCCAGAACTCTGGCCATCACATCTAAATTGCCAGCACACACCTTCCTTTAGAAGAGACTTCCTAGAAATCCCATGTAATGCCTCTATTTACATCTCCTTGACTCAGGTCCCATCACACGCCATATCTAGCTGCAAAGGAGACTGGGAAATAAAGTATTTTTTTCTGGCACTCCCCTAATTTGTAGATTCCAATCTCTTTTAAGTAAATGAACCCTTACCCAGCCTCTCCTCCTTGTCTGCTCAGTTTCCCTCAAATGCTTTGCCATGCTCTTCTTCTGGGAGAAACCCATCCTCTGTCAGTTTCACAATCTGCCTTCTCCACTTCCTCATCGGAACTCCTGAGGGAAAAAAATCCCACGTCACAATGCTTCATGCTGGAATTCCGATAAAGTCAAGAGCATCCACGTCAGCTAGACCCTTAGTTTCACCTGACATTTCATACTTGTTCTGCTGCCTGTCTCAGCCCCATTGGTCCTTATTCCAAACCGCATCCTCCTTTCTCAAGCCTCCTGAACCAGCAACTGCTCATCAGTTTTCAGTAAATGACTTCACTTGTTGCTCAATGAAGAAATGCACTGTCAATATGAATACAATGCTAGATTTCTAATTAAAAAAAAAAAACAGATAATGCAGCAAACATTTACTGTGTAGCACAGGGAACTATAGTCAATATCTTATAATAACCTATAATGGAAAATAATCTGAAAAATAATGTATGTGTATACGTATAACTGAATCACCTTGCTGTGTACCTGAAATATTGTAACTCAGCTATACTTCAATTATATATATATATAAATTATTTTTAAAAAGAAACTCATTGTCAGGACAGGCGCTTTCGCAGCTTTTACATCCTCTTCCTGCCATCCAGACCCAGCCTTTTCTTCCCGTCTCAGCAGTCGCTGTGTCCCTTTTCCTTCCCGCTCTGAGTCAGCCTCTGCTTCTGTACACTTGGTCTTCTCTCCTCCCAGCACCTCCAGGTAGGTCCTTGCTCCATCGATTTCCTTTCTTTTTCTCAAGCCTTTGATTTCTCCACTTCTTCTGGCTCTTTCCCTATTTATGTTCTCTCCGTCTTAATACAAAGCCAAACAATAGCAAGGTCTAGGAACGCCTCCTTTACTGATCCTTTAGGAGGTTCTAGGCAGTCAAGTTCCCCCATGCCCTCATCTCCCACAGACTTCTCATCCTGTTGTAGTGGGACTTCCCTGCAGACCCTCTGTTCCAACTGCTCTCCCCACGGTTCCAGTGGGCTCCTACCTGCCTTCTTCCTGCTCATCTTAGAGGCTTTCCTCTGACACCGTCTGCTCACTCAGTCACTCAGTAAATCTTTATTCATTGCCTTTGTACTGGGAGCCATTCTCTTCCAGGTGATGCCACTGTCTTGTCGCTGCTCTGAATGTTTCTTCACGATTGATCTTCCTCCCCTTCTGCCCCAGCACCCCTCCCCCTGCCTCCCCCCCATAAACATGAGTCTTCTGGATGTGATGCATTGCTTTTCACATTCAGTGCATTCTCTAGATGTTTTCATATGCTTCAGTAGTTTTATTGCCCATCCTGCGAAGGATCCCAATACCTGTTGATATGCCATTGTTTTCAAAACTGGATTCATCTATTTCTTTGCAAATCTGTTTTTCCTGTCTCAGTTAGAAGCACTTTTATCCTAGAAGGAAACTTGGAAACCATACACCCATCCATGTTTTTATTTTACTTTCTAAATGTCTCTCAAACCTGTCCTCTCCTCTCCAACTCACTAATATTTCTCCAGTCCAGGCACTTACCAGCTCTCCCTTGGATTACAGTAGGAGTGCCCAAAATATTTTTTTTTTTAAGAACTGTTGTGTGTAGCATTTTATTTAAAAATATGATACAGAATTGAAAAGAGAAGTATTATTTTATGAAAATGTTGAGATGCATCCACACAACAACCATTTTGCCATGTATTACTTACTGTAAATAAAACTTGAGAACTACTTTATTAAATAGTCTTTCTCTGGTGTACTCTCCTTAGCTCTGCCTTCCAGGGCACAACCAGACTGTAGTTGAAAAATGAGACATTCAGAAAATGTGATAAAACCCTTTATCAGTCACAGGATGAAACTGAATCTCCTCAGCGCTGGTACACAAGGCCCTGCCCAGCTATGCATCATACCTCCTCTCTGGGCAGCCCCTGCCACCTGACTCTCAGTCGCAGAGACCTCTTCCACCCACACACATACCATGTCTCACAGCTCCCTGCATTTGACTGCTTTCTTCTCATCTAGAACTCACTTTCATCTCTTAATTTTCTGCTCGCTTCACCTCATTCTTTGGGTGAGGTGATACTTGAAATTTAAGTCCTGTTCCCTTCTCCAGGTTGAACCAGCCCTTCTCCTCTGTCTTTCCATAACCTGTAGCATAACTCTAACCTCTAGTATAACCTCTAGGATAACTCTGATGAAACATAGTAGTCTGTGCCTTTTTATTCTCAAACAGCCACCCAGTACAATGTCAATTCAATGCTGTGTCTTCACAGTGTGTGGTCCTAAGATGCCATTATGCTCAACTTGTGTGTGTCCAGTAGACCTAGACCCCAGAAAGTCCTCATATATTTCTTCTCAGGACTTCTTAAAACGATAATTAAGGAGGTCTCAGAAGCAGAACATAGGGCAGTTATGCCAACAGTGAAAATCTTTTTTTTTTCCCACACAGGAAGGAAAAGTGGGATGAAACTATACTTGTTATACCCTTTGATAGGAGTGAATAACTTGAAAGAAGTAGGTGATGGATGGTCTTCATTGTCACACTTCTGAATCAGAATATGAGAAGCAATGCCATTACTGGCCTGTTGTTCCATTGGCCAATATGGTAAATAACTCAGGTGGTTCTATAAAAGGACAGGTTTTTGTGAAAAGGATAAAACTCTAGATTTATTCTGAGTGGCATTTAAGAGTAGCCTTACTCATGGTTGGTGAAGGCTGAGCTCTCATCCCGTGGTCACCAGTGAGTCTGTGAGCACAGTATGTATTCAGCCTTGTGGAAACACTAACGCGGAATGTCTGTCATCTGCCAGCATACAGCTCCGTGCCAAGTGCACCTTGGTTCTGTGATGAGTGTAATGAGTTTTTTCCTTCTGATTTGGGCTGTGGTTTCATTCCTGCTCCGCAGTGTAAGACTAGATCTCTTTGATATCTTTTTTCATATTTGGCTACCCTACCCCTCCACTTTTCCTCCTCCTTTTCTTGAGAGGAGACGATGACTCCATAGAGCCTGCCTTTTGTGCTTTGGGCCAGTTCTGTTGAGTTGTTTTATGGTCTTGAACTTAGAGCTGCCTCAGCACTCAACACTAGCCCCTGGACTGTGAGACTAATGAGAAAAGCAAAATGACCTCAAGTAAAAGGAAGTGGTTTATGTTGTGGAGAGAAGCTTGGAAGGATACGCCACCAAGAACACAAGGGGCTCTGTTTTTCCTGCTGTCTACAGCTGGGTTAACACATTTCAAAATAACCAGTCAATTTAGCTAATTCCACCAAATGGCTAGTCAATACAGTCAAGAGGAAGGGAAAATAAACAAATGGTTTTTTGGATGACTGGCTTAGCTTTGTGTAGCCTTGATCTTAGTCATTTCCAGGGAATAATTTCTACTCTTAAGGAAATGCAGACTACTGCAGGTTAGTTCAATACAAAAATACTTTTAAGAAGGTATTCATATTCAACACATATTTGTTTTTCCAGAGGGTCATTAAAACAGGTGGAAATGATACAATGGGCATTGAAACTTGGATTATATTGGGTTGGCCAAAAAATTTGTTTGGGCTCTTCCATAACATCTTACAGAAAATCCCAATGAACTTTTTGGCCACCTCAATAACATTGGGAAAGTAAGGTTAAACATCATTAGCAGAAGCTCACTTCTTTCTTTTTCATTCTTCCACTATTCAAACATCTCTTCTCCCCACTTTTTTCATTTTGTTTTTTGTTCTATCCCTCCTCTTTAAACCTTCGTAATAGTAACACAAACTCTTTGCCAAGCACAGTGCTAAGACTTGACGTACATGATCACAGTTAATTCTCCCAAGCTCAAGAAGTAGGTAGAATGGTTCCATCATTCCACAGAAAAGAAAACTGAGGTTATTTCCCTTAGTTGGAAACTCTGGAAAGCTGTAGAGCTAGGACTCAAACCTTAGCAGTTATAGTTCAGATTCCACACCCTGAACAAAATTCTGCTGTCTCTCTCACTTCATTGAAGTTCACTGTAGTTTTTTCCACAGTCGTTCCTTTTCTTACCTTCTGCACTATACTCTCCTCGCATTCCCATTTCATTATACCCTCCGCTTTTTCCAGTCTTATGTCTCACTTCCCTAGTTCTCTGTGACCTCCCACTCCTTACCTAACATCTCTTTCCTTACCCTCTTCTCAGCTCGCTAATACTGTACCTGTCCTCTCAGTCCTCAGAGAGTGCGGGAAGACTGCAGTCCCTCCCAGCCCCAGACCCTGCCCCATCTGTCATTTTTTTGCCTCTGCTTTCCTAACATCTAAGTTAGAAGTGGTGCCAAAGCACAAGACAAGGCAAATATATGTTCAAGAGCCTGTGTCCCTCTGCTCCCATACATAAGGAGTACTGTCTGTGATTATGATAAAGCCATTATAAAAAAAAGAATTTCATTTTTGCCAAAAATCTCACAAATTAGGTTTTTCTTGAACTCCAGATAGTCTCTGCTGCTGCTAAGTCACTTCAGTCGTGTCTGACTCTGAAGCCCACCAGGCTCCCCCGTCCCTGGGATTCTCCAGGCAAGAACACTGGAGTGGGTTTCCATTTCCTTCTCCAATGCGTGAAAGTGAAAAGTGAAAGTGAAGTCGCTCAGTCGTGTCCGACCCTTAGCGACCCCACAGACTGCAGCCTACCAGGCTTCTCCATCCATGGGATTTTCTAGGCAAGAGTACTGGAGTGGCTTGCCATTGCCTTCTCCGCCAGATAGTCTCTAGTGACTAGAAAAAGATAATGCCTCTTGCTCTGATCACTACCAGGAAGTGAACTCCAGGCAATAGATTGAAACCAACCCCAGAACTGTGAGATCCCAGATAAGTAGAATTCCTGTATGTAATTCAATTTCAGAAATGCTGAGGGGAACACCACGTAGTATTAGAAAACAATTATACTTTATTCAAGTGACCGTATTTTCAGTCAGTCAGTATGGGACAGAAGAGTATCATTTCCTTGACTCAAAGCTATTTGGTGACTTTTCCTGGAAACACTCTGTGAGTTCCAAGAAAGGGCTCCAGATTCCCAAGCTACTGACAAAGAGCAAGCGTCTTCTCATCACACAGTAATTCACAAAAGTCTCACATCAGCATATGGTAACATTCCCATCAGATTGGCTTGGTTATCAAAAATAACTAGGTCAAAATAAAAGTCATTCTTCCATGAATGACAGTTAAAGTTTTGAGGAATCGTCACCATTCTAGAGAACTTTAACTTCCTCTTTTGCTTGTATGATGTGTAGTGTTTTTCTTGAGACTGTGCTGTGTGTATGCTTGCTTACTTGCGTATCTAGTGTTTCTTTTTCTAGATTCATTTCTGTTTTTTTGTTGTCCCTGCTTGCACGTGGCTTGCCATAGCTTCTCTAGCCCCAGTTTTACTTCAAACCACCTATAGATGCATTTTTTTTGCATCTTCTAACAAACACCTTACTTGCAATTTCTCATTTATAATTACAAGTGAATAGAACCTACACATTTATACATGTAATTAAACAATTTTTCCTTCCTGTGTATTATAGGCCATTGATGACCTGTGAGCATGTGAATTGCCTGCTTTTGGGTTAGACCTGCTCTGTTTAACAACTTGGACAACATTTTTTTAAAATAATTTCTTGGTTGTCTCCACGTGCCAGACCTAGGCAACACTCTTGGGATCCAGTGATGATCAAAAGAGGCTTTCTTCCTGGTCTTAGTCCCTATAATCACAGACTGGAAGTGGGGCCAGTATTAATAAAAAAAATCACAGAACTGAATATAAAATTCTGAGCTGAAGTATATGATATGAAGGGAAAATTCTCTGAGAGTGGCAGTTCAGAAGAAACTCAGTCAGGCTGCCCATGCTCCTGGAATCTCCTGGAAAAATAAATACTTAATGTTGAGCAAACTGGGTGTTCTGAGAAGACTCCAGTCTCATGTCACCAATCAAGAAGACTGAGCAAGTTTAGGCCAAAAGCCATTTCTTCTTGTGCTGTTTGTGATGATCCTACTGGAGAACTTACTGGCTTTCTTCCCTCCTGCTGTCCCACCCAGAAAAGGTCTCTTTCTTTGAAAGGCAGCATTGGCTCCTCTTCCTCCACCAACAGAACTGTAACATCTTCCTTCCAGCTCCAAGGCTCTGAATTTGGACCTCCCACGTGGTGGGACTCTAGACTAATCCCTTAAGCCTGCTAGATTCCCAAAACATTCATTCAAATTTGAAATGCCTGGGCCTCTTGTGTAGCCCTGGTTGGAGTAATTTTCGCACTTGCATTTTAAACCCCCACAGTCAGGATTTCACCTGAAGACTTCCAACTAATTGCTGAGATGGCATAAAAAAGGATATTCAACTTAAAAAAAAAAAAATCTGTATGAATGAGTTTGTTTCTTATTGGTTTTGCAAGATGCTTCCTTTTGGACAACTCTGCCAAGCCATTCTGAGTTGTTGTCAGGCTTGATTCCAAATATGCTGGCAAGAAAAATTCAAAGAGATGGGGAAAGATGAAGTTTACTCTTGTCTTTTTTTTTTAGTTAGAAGTTAATTGCTTTACAATGTTGTGTTAGTTTCTTCCGTACAACAACTTGAATCAGCTGTAAGTATAATATATCTCTGCCCTCTGGAGCTTCCCTTCCATCCTCCATCCAGTCCCTCTAGGCCGTCACAGAGCGCTGAGCTGAGCTCCCTGGGTTAGACTGCAGCTTCCCACTAGCTATCTATTTTACACGTTTCACTCTTGTCTTTTAACTCACCTTACGGCCACAGAGAACCAGTCTTAGGACCCTAACACGAAAATCTTCAGAACTATTTTTCCAGACTCTCAAATTCTCCTAAACCCCCATCCCAGTATCACTCAAGGTCATAAAACCTCTTTTTGTCCCTAAGCTGTAACTTGTGCCTGGAATTCCTACTCCAGGGTTCCCTGGTAATTTTAATAGTGTTGTTTGATGCTGCAGCCAGCTTCTCCATGGTTTGGGAGTTGACTGCAATACACTGATGTGGGGTGCTATAATGGTTCTTGGAGGAATATTAGGACAAATTAAATTCCAAATAAGATAGCATCTGAAAGAATTTGGTCTCTTAGTGGCAGAATTAAATACTACAGGAAGGAGGGCTTAGCAATTCCTGTCCATCCCTAAGTGATTAAGAGGAAGTACTTACTATTGATCAAACTGAGTTTGGAATTGGCTCTGGACTCAAATGCAGAGCGTTCACTTAGAGGCACTCATCATTTGTGCATCGCCTTCTGTTTGCTTTTCTGCTTAGTTAAGCCTAAGGATGTGTGTTAGTTTAAGAGAAAATGGTCTTCTTACAGTAAAGGGTACTCTTAAAGAAAAGGAGGAAGGGAGTAATTCACACCTCAAAGCATCAAATTCTATGAAAACTGATGATGGCCAAGTTTAGGCAATGATTGCTACCATTATTACTCAAATCAGTCTGGCATTTCTTACACGTGATCCTCATGCCCCGGCCAATGCTGGGCAAAAACAATACAGCCTGATGTTGAAAAGCTTTTCCTTTGAACAATAGTTGAACATCATTGGTGCGTTTGGATAGTGCGTGGCTTTTGGGTAATAGAAACATTTTTCGTGCTGTTTAGAACAACTTTAAAAAACATATACATATATGCACTTGCTTTATATACTGTGTATTTTTATACATTATAGTATGTAGGTACATATGTATTTTGGTAAATGGTTTTATTTCCCGTAGAATCTTTATGATGGGTATACTGAATAACCTATCATCTATGGAATTCCTTTTAAAAATCTTCATTGGGGATGGATTTATTCCAGGGAGAATAGGTTACATGTAAAATACAAGGAACACCTAATTAAAATAATAAATAACTTGTATTGAGAGCTTCCTGTACAGGTGCCAGGCTGTGTTCTCTGCCTGCATTGTGAATCCTCCTTTTCCTCCACGTGAGGTTCAGCTCTGTCCTTATCTCCATGATACAAATGAGACCCAGAAGCTCAGAGGAATAATTTGAGGGTTTAGACAGTATTTGGGGAGTTACAGTAAAAAGTAAACAGAAAAGTCTCCTTCAGGTTTTGTAAATAGGCTTTCCCCCTGCCCCTGACTTGTCAACTATAATTTTCTCCTCTCCTTTCAACTAAAATAAGGGCCCACAGTCTGTACATTGTAGAACCAGGGCTCTAAAGTCACTGCCACCAAAATTCCAGGAAAATAAAAGCCAGCAATTCAGGAAAATGCATTTATTTTTCTAGATACCTCCATTAATGACATGACTAAATCACCTCGTAAAGATTATTGGCTTGAGTACCCATCATCCCTCTACTAAGAAAAAACAGGAAATAACTCAGATATAAATGATGCAAGTGACTGCTGAGTTAGGAAGATGTTCTCGAAAATCCCCTCATGCCCATAAATTGCACACTGGTGGCCTAACGTAATTTACTGTGGGTGATATTTGTAATTGACTCTCTTATTTGAAAGATTATGGAAACTAGAGAATGGGAAGGCCAAGAAAAACCTCTTCAAATAGTAGAAGTTTATGGGAAAAAAATAAATACCACATCTCACTGGACATTGTTGGAGAGAAGCATAGAAATTTTGGCAAAAGAAACCAATGATAAAAATTATAGTTACTAAGTTAAAGCTCTCAAATTTAGTTTATACATATTTATAGAGCCAATTAGAATTGTGGAGACAAAAACAGGACTTTAAGAAATTCTAAAAGCCGTATTTTCAGAGAATCATTAAAGGACTGGAGATTTAAACAGTGTCAAAACTTGTGATCTTCAGGAGTCACACTCAAGATGAGATTACAGATCACTAACACTGTGTTCCAGTTTCACCAGTTCGGTCATACTGCTGCCCAACTCATTGAAAAATATTGGCAGCTTGGACCAGAAATTAATTTTATCAGCTTGTTCAAAACTGAATCCATCTTAGGAATAACTTGAAGGTTTAAACAACATTTTAGTTTAAAAAGTCTCCCCCAGTCCAACTGAAAACTCATGACAATATTTCTTTTCTTGTGTTGTAAGGAATACTTAGAACAGAGGTATCAAAGACACTTGATCTTTAAAATTTTATATGGAACTCTTGATGTCGTGGTCAGAGATGTGAAAGCATTGTTCAAGGGGAATTTAATTCTAACTCAAGTGTATCCTTTGCTATCTATTTCATTCAGGTAAATTTTTACTCAGGAAATAAAGCTATAGGCAACTGTTTTCTGCAGTTTTTCTATAGAAAGCCTTATCTAATTATTTTATCAGGTTAAGCCCTACTGCTCTGCTCTCAACAGAATCGGAATAAGGAGAAACTCTCCAAATCCAGTTTGGAAATAAAAGTATCAAAACTCCTTCAACACTTTGCACTGGACTGCATTATTTGATTTGGAAGAGAGTCAGGCCACTTCCATTTCTTGATGAAACAACTAATTCATCATCTTCCTTTAACGAAATGACTGTCTTCAGTGGCTTGGACATGTTACATTCTATCCTGTAGCATTACCCCTCATGCCTAGAACTGTTTTTTTTTTTTTTTTAATAACTGAAAATATTTTTAATAAATAATAGATGCTCATGCTTCCAAATTCAAAATGTGTTCTAGCAAGAATCAAATGTTAACAGTATCTTGGGCATTATATAAATACATTTTATGTGTATATAAGCAAAATACATATTTTCTAGAAACCTTTTAAAAACATAATGATAAAGTGTTTAACCATATTAAGTTAGTATTTCAAAAGTTACCATTAGGGGGAAAAAGCTTCCTGCAGTATATTTTTTTCAGTAAGAACAGGATTTTGATTTTTTAACACCTATTAAAATTGCCTTTCAGACATATATTTCTAAGTTTTCCTTAAATATATTTTAGTTAATTAAATGAATATATTTATACTCATTAGAAACTCTGTATAATTTGCCTAGACATGGAATTGTGTGAGGGCAATCAGTAGTTTTCAGTTAGGGCTTAACATCATTAGACAGAAGGTATCTTTTAGCCTTTGCATCTCTGGCATCATGTTTTTCTACCTTAATTCAGTAGATTTCTTATATCTCTAGGAAGGGTTTCTATCTAGTACATTCTTTGCAGGAGAATGTAAAATTGCATTTAAAATTCATTCATTGGAAATCTGATTTTCTAAAAATCATACTGGGAAGATGGATGTACATTTTTAGTAACTCAAGCTGGTCAATAAATCTTATAGTATTATTTTCCCATAATCGCTGCCCATCAGATGTGAACTGGGACTCCCCATTCTACCCCTACCCATCTCGCCCTAAGCCCAATTCCAGACAAGCACAGAGAATGAGAGGAAGCCTGAAAGAGTAGGAAGAGCATGAATTTGGGAGCCTGGCAAACTTAGGTTTAAATCCACCTCCCTAATTTATTTACTGCATACATTCAGGAAAATCGCTGGCCATCCATGAGCCTCATTTGTATAATCTGTCACATAGAATGGTGATAATATCAGGTATTATTGCAAAGATTAAATGAGACCATATTGAAGAGTGCCAAAAACATCCTTCTACTAGAAAATGGGCATTCCCTCATCCACCTTATTTTTTCTTGAAGATTAAAATATGTTTTTTCCTACATTTTCCAACTTCCTATCTTTAATGGTATATATATTCTGTAATAAAAACCTATATTTTCACATCTCTTTAAAAAAGCAAAGACATCTATAAAATAACAGCAACAACAAAAAGTAGCTTCTGGATATGAGTTTCCCCCCACCCCAACTTTTAATTGTTAAAGGGGAAAGGTCTCTAGCAGGGCAACCTGAAGATCTGTGTTAAACATATCAACTATTTAAATTATAACCGCAGGTTGGTCAGTCTAACTAGGCTGACATTTGTTTCGATGTGATTTATATATCACCTTTTAAATAATTTACATTAAATCTGCATTTTTCTTGATTGTCTACTTGCTTGCAGGTTGCTGCAGGATAGACTTTATTGAAGCCAAACTTTGTCAAAGTCCAGGACACCTAGATATATCAACTTTATACACTCAGTGCTCAAAAATTCTTGCTTAAGACACATAAAACCCTGTTATAGACAATCAATTCATTATGAAACTAATTTGAACAGTTAAATTATCATGAAGATTAACATTCAAAGCACTACCCATCTTTTTTTCTCATTAAACAATCTAAGGAATACTATTCCTTGATTTTTTTTTTTTTTGGTCTTGTTTTGTCTTCCCTGAGGATACCATTTACAGTCTTCTAGTTCATCTGGAAAAGTCACTTCGTGTGAATTAACAGGCTGTTAGGGCAGGAACGGATCTCACTAATCATCAATGGAAGGTCCAGCTTTACAGACAAGGCTAGTGACTCAGCCCAGTAGTCAGTGGTCATAGATGGTTCAGTGGCCAGAACTCAAATCACCTGACCCACAGCATCTGTAGATTTCTACACAACTAGCCATCTAGGTTAAGGATAAGAGAAGAATTATTTTCTCTTTACCAATAGAAAATTAGGCTAGTAAAGTCATAAAAAAGATGTTTCCCTTTTATAAACGAGGGAGGAATTCCTTATGGTTCCTCTTTTCTTTTTTTGGATTTCTGATCTTCAATACATGTGGCGAACCTCTGTAATAAGAGTGAAAGTACTTGATCATGAGTGAGTTGAAGTACCTTTGCCTAATTCTGCTTTGCTTGCCAGCTTCAGGGATGGAGGTGCATGCTGTGACAAGCAGCATAAACCTTGGAGAATTCTTAAGACTTAGTTGTGCCTCCCCCAAGTTTAAAGCCTACCAATTCATTATTGATTATTGTTGTTTAGTCGCTCAGTTGTGTCTGACTCTGTGACCCATAGACTGTAGCCCACTAGGCTCTTCTAACCATGAGATTTTCCAAGCAAAAATAGTGGAGTGGGTTGCCATTTTTTACTCCAGACCCAAGGATACTAAGATCTAAATTGGTAGGAGCATCAAATAGTTTTTTACAAAATGTCAATTGGAGTGAAATAATTGTAAACATGCTAGAAGCACTTAAATAGATGATCATTTTCAGAATTAGGTAGAATACTTTGCAATTATATGAGTGGTGTCAGTTCAGTTCAGTTCAGTCGCTCAGTCATGTCCGACTCTCTGTGACCCCATGAATCACAGCACGCCAGGCCTCCCTGTCCACTACCAACTCCCGGAGTTCATTCAAACTCATGTCCATCGAGTCGGTGATGCCATCCAGCCATCTCGTTCTCTGTCGTCCCCGTCTCCTCCTGCCCCCAATCCCACCCAGCATCAGAGTCTTTTCCAGTGAGTCAACTCTTCGCATGAGGTGGCCAAAGTATTGGAGTTTCAGCTTTAGCATCAGTCCTTCCAATGAACACCCAGGATTGATCTCCTTTAGAATGGACTGGTTGGATCTCCTTGCAGTCCAAGGGACTCTCAAGAGTCTTCTCCAGCACCACAGTTCAAAAGCATCAATTCTTCGGCGATCAACGTTCTTCACAGTCCAACTCTCACATCCATACATGACCATTGGAAAAACCATAGCCTTGACTAGACAGACCTTTGTTGGCAAAGTAATGTCTCTGCTTTTTAATATGCTATCTAGGTTGGTCATAACTTTCCTTCCAAGGAGTAAGCGTCTTTTAATTTCATGGCTGCAGTCAGCATCCGCAGTGATTTTGGAGCACAAAAAAATAAAGTCTGACACTGTTTCCACTGTTTCCCCATCTATTTCCCATGAAGTGGTGGGACCAAATGCCATGATCTTAGTTTTCTGAATGTTGAGCTTCAAGCCAACCTTTTCACTCTCCTCTTTCACTTTCGTTAAGAGGCTTTTTAGTTCTTCACTTTCTGCCATAAGGGTGGTGTTATCTGCATATCTGAGGTTATTGATATTTCTCCCAGCAATCTTGATTCCAGCTTGTGCTTCCTCCATCCCAGCGTTCCTCATGATGTACTCTGCATATAAGTTAAATAAGCAGGGTGACAATATACAACTTTGACGTACTCCTTTTCCTATTTGGAATCAGTCTGTTGTTCCATGTCCAGTTCTGTTGCTTTTGACCTGCATACAGGTTTCTCAAGAGGCAGGTCAGGTGGTCTGGTATTCCCATCTCTTTCAGAATTTTCCACAGTTTATTGTGATCCACATAGTCAGAGGCTTTGGCATAGTCAGTGAAGCAGAAATAGATGTTTTTCTGGAACTCTCTTGCTTTCTCCATGATCCAGCGGATGTTGGCTATTTGATCTCTAGTGCCACTGCCTTTTCTAAAACCTGCTTGAACATCTGGAAGTTCATGGTTCACATATTGCTGAAGCCTGGCTTGGAGAATTTTGAGCATGACTTTACTAGCATGTGAGATGAGTGCAATTGTGTGGTAGTTTGAGCATTCTTTGGCATTGCCTTTCTTTGGGATTGGAATGAAGACTGACCTTTTCCAGTCCTGTGGCCACTGCTGAGTTTTCCAAATGTGCTGGCATATTGAGTGCAGCACTTTCACAGCATCATCTTTCAGGATTTGAAATAGCTCAACTGGAATTCCATCACCTCCAGTAGCTTTGTTCGTAGTGATGCTAAGGCCCGCTTGACTTCACATTCCAAGATGTCTGGCTCTAGGTCAGTGATCACACCATCGTGATTATCTTGGTCTTAAAGATCTTTTTTGTATAGTTTTTCTGTGTATTCTTGCCACCTCTTCTTAATATCTTCTGCTTCTGTTAGGTCCATACCATTTCTGTCCTTTATCGAGCCCATCTTTGCATGAAATGTTCCCTTGGTATCTCTAATTTTCTTGAAGAGATCTCTTGTCTTTCCTATTCTGTTGTTTTCCTCTATTTCTTTGCATTGATTGCTGAGGAAGGCTTTCTTATCTCCTTGCTATTCTTTGGAACTCTGCATTCAGATGCTTATATCTTTCCTTTTCTCCTTTGCTTTTCGCTTCTCTTCTTTTCACAGCTATTTGTAAGGCCTCCTCAGACAGCCATTTTGCTTTTTTGCATTTCTTTTCCATGGGGATGGTCTTGATCCCTGTCTCTTGTACAATGTCACGAACCTCCATCCAGAGTTCATCAGGCACTCTATCAATCAGATCTAGTCCCTTAAATCTATTTCTCACTTCCACTGTATAATCATAAGGGATTTGATTGAGGTCATATCTGAATGGTCTAGTGGTTTTCCCTGCTTTCTTCAATTTCAGTCTGAATTTGGCAATAAGGAGTTCATGATCTGAGCCACAGTCAGCTCCTGGTCTTGTTTTTGCCAGCCGTATACAGCTTCTCCATCTTTGGCTGCAAAGAATATAATCAATCTGATTTCGATGTTGACCACCTGGTGATGTCCATGTGTAGAGTCTTCTCTTATGTTGTTGAAAGAGGGTGTTTGCTATGACCAGTGTGTTCTCTTGACAAAACTCTATTAGCCTTTGCCCTGCTTCATTCCGTGCTCCAAGTAGATATAATAATGTTTTGTCATACTATGCTAATTATTTTGTTGAGTACTTACCGTGTTCTAGGCATATCTAAGCTTTTAATGAACACATTATCATTTAATCTTCACAATTACTCTTGGAGATAGGTAGTGTTATCGCCATTGTTCATAGGAGGATGTGTGGTTTACTTTAACTCTCACAAGGCTGTAGGCGGTGGAGCTGGAGGCCAGACTGGATGTGGCTGACTCAGTAACCTCTTCATCCCTATGCTAAATCAATTTCTCTGCTCATGCTATAAATCTCCTTCATCCTTTAGTTGATTTATTGATGGTGACATTTAAATTTAGTTGTCTTCAAAATGGAACTGTTACTGTAAAAGGGAATCAGATTGACTGGAGTTTGAATTTGAATAAATGTTTAGAGATAACGGAAGACTTGAGAGTTCTAGGAAGGATAGGGGAGGGAGAAAAAAAAAGGAAGAGAGGGAAAGAAAGGAAGAGATGAGGGGAAAGAAAAGGAAGGAAAAGTAACTTAGTGCCTCTCTAGACTTGCCTGGAGAATCCCAGGGAAGGGGGAGCCTGGTGGGCTTCCGTCTATGGGGTCACACAGAGTCGGACACAACTGAAGTGACTTAGCAGCAGCAGACACTAAGGTTTTTTTTTTAATGAATAGGAATTTTAGAACATGTTTCCCAATCCTACTTTATTTATATTCCCATGTGAAGTGAGTGAAGTCTCTCAGTCATGTCCGACTCTTTGCGACCCTGTGGACTGTAGCCTACCAGGTTCCTCCGTCCGCGTGATTCTCCAGGCAAGAGTACTGGAGTGGGTTGCCATTGCCTTCCTGTGTAACCCCTCAATAATCCATACTTCCAGATCATTTTTATAACTATTATGAAATACTTTTTATTGAAAAAAAAAAAAATCTTCCAGATTCCTCAAGCAAATACCTTGAAGAAAGACTTCTGAGGATTGAGAAACCGACTTTTTAAAGTCTTTTTCTATGGAAGATCTTTTAATTGCGGTGATCACTGCAAGAAATTTTGGTCCTCATGATAGGAGAAACAAAGTATTTAAAGGTACTCAATGAAGTGAAAATATACATTCAGTTCAGTTCAGTTCAGTTGCTCAGTCGTGTCTGACTCTTTGCAACCCCATGAATCACAGCACGCCAGGCCTCCCTGTCCATTACCAACTCCCGGAGTTCACTCAAACTCCTGTCCACAGAGTCGGTAATGCCATCCAGCCATCTCATTCTCTGTCGTCCCCATCTCCTCCCACCCCCAATCCCTCCCAGCATCAGACTCTTTTCCAGTGAGTCAACTCGTTGCATGAGGTGGCCAAAGTATTGGAAAGTGTTAATACAAAACTTTTCTCAGACCCCCACTCTGCTTAATAGCCACTAAATGGTGTGGTTTCTACATAGAAAGGGCCCACCTTTAGGCAAAGCTTAGCCAGAAGGCAAGTCATTTAGTCACTAATTGCCTGAGGTCAGGTTTTCCCCCAATAAAACTGAAAAGTTTTATTTTTCAACTGTTTAAACAGGAAGATCACAACCTCAAGTTTGCTTTGAGATGGAAATACTACACATTCCGGGACAATTGTAAGCCTACATGACCTTATTTGTGATTAGAATTGAAAGAGGAAGAAATGTGAGGTTGGAGAGCCTGGAGGCTGAGAAGAAAGGAACCTAAATTTGGAGCCTTCTTATATGTAGGAGAGGCTTCCCTGGTGGCTCAGAGGTTAAAGCATCTGCCCGCAATGCAGGAGACCTGGGTTCGATCCCTGGGTTGGGAAGATCCCCTGGAGAAGGAAATGGCAACCCACTCCAGTATTCTCGCCTGGAAAATCCCATGGACAGAGGAGCCTGGTGTGCTATACTCCATGGGGTAGTAGAGTCAGACACAACTGAGCGACTTCACTATATGTAGGAAAAGATGAAATGCATCTCAGGAGTAAAATAGAAAACTAAAGTCGAGAGAAAGCAATCGTAAAAATTTCTAAGGAGACTAGTGGAAAACTCGGTTGAACTCATTTACCTTCCTTGTGTGCCATGTGCTAAGTCACTTCAGTCGTGCCCAACTCTTTGCGACCCTGTGGACCGTAGCCCACCAGGCTCCTCCATCTATGGGATTCTCCAGGCAAGAATACTGGAGAGGGGGTTGCCATTCCCTTTTCCAGGGGATCTCCCTGCCCCAGGGAAGTGAGTACATGCTTGCACATTTTACTTCCTTGCACATCAGGAATTCTGTGACCTGGTCATTTCATCATAGTTACTTTTGCTACCTCTTACCGTTATCAACCCAGTATTCGGTCAGTCAATCATATGAGTTGTGAGGCTTGTACAGAAACAGCCGGGTGGGTCCAGTTTGGGAGATTGTGTCTCTAACCTGAAAGTAGGTGTGTCACCAAAAAGTCAGGCTGGCCTTAAGCGACCCAAGCTAACCACACCCCGTGGGTCCTTGGAAGAAAACAAGGAGATAATTAGAAAACTGTCTGAGGTCAGAAGGGAGCCCCTGGAGGTATAATAACTACAAGAACATTGAGACTCTCTGTCAGTGAGCCCCCAGAATACCAAGTTAGATTCTAAGGGAAAATCCAAGATGAGTAGGACAGACTGGCCTTCTGAGAGTGGCCATAGATGTCAGGTCATCTTCTCTTCCACTTGGCCAGTGTATCAGCAAGGTCCAGCATGTACTCACTTAAAACTTTCATTCAGAAGAAGATGTCTTTCTTCAAATCAGTGTTTTTCAGAAAGAAACCCAGTATATAACTCTGTGTAACACGGAGGACTGCTTAAGATGAAGCGAGGCCAGGGGCCATGAGACCCACCATTCTGCCTCTAGCACATTTACTCTCCAGGACAGAGCCCTCAGGATCTGCCTCCGAGCTAACAAAACACCAGAAAACAAGATCCTGAAGTTGTCCATTGTCGTGATTTTGTTAATGAGAGATTATTATGGCTTTGTGACTTGGACAAATTATTTTACCTCTCTCGGCCTTATCAGTGAATTACAGGTATTGCCTAAAATACTTCTTAAAGGTGGTTTTGGTGGTGAACATCCTGAAATTGCCCTCACAACTTACTTGGGCAAGCAGGTTAGCTACAGAAAAAGAACTGAAAGATTATTTAGACTGAGGTGTAATTTACTTTGGGGGATATTTCACTTGTAAGTACAAATAAATTATTACCTTATTGTGAATTTTCAGGTAATAGCATTTGTAGGAAATGTATTTTATTAGGAGTTTAAGAATCACCAAATAGGTTGTCTTTTTAGTCTACCAGTTATATTGCATTTTTTTCCTACCTGTAAATCCTGAAACTTCTGAAATTTTCCTCCTGCCCCATAAGTAAAATATCTACTTATCTATGCGGAAACTTCTTATACTTTATAGATGGAGAAAGATTCTTTCTGATTTTACAAGTAGAACATGTATGCATAGGTATAATTTTTACCTTCAAAGGAACAAAGTTTCCCTTTAAAGGAACACTCAGACAATTCCTGAATCTAGTCAGACTTTTGCAGTCTTCAGAGAATGACTACTTCCTTGGCCCTAAGATGTAAATCCGGTAAAGGTTTTAACTTTTCTGACAGAATCACATCAAGGAATATTATTACTGCTTCAGTTCCTGTAATCATATATTGAGGATAAGAATGTTTGCTTGTCATTTCAAAATGTTTACCATCTGTTGCAGACACTTTAGCCTGGTGGGCTTCCGTCTATGGGGTCACACAGAGTCGGACATGACTGAAGTGACTTAGCAGCAGGAGCAGACACTTTTACCTGCTAAAGGATACAGATAGATATCTGTGTACATGTTATATGTATACAACAGAATATATATTTCTGAACAAGATCAAGGAGCAAAATTTTCACTGAAAAAATGTTTTTCTAATTTTCTAATTCTTTCAAAACCAATTTCTAGCCTTCTGGACTATAGCTTATGACAAAGTAGTATTTAAGAACTTCAGTACTCTGATTTTTGGTTTACCTTTTTCATTACAAAATGAATCCAAAGTGAAATAAGTCAGAGAGAGAAAAACAAATATCATAGATCAATGCATATTAATCTAGAAAGAAAGAATCTAGAAAGATGGTACAGAGGACCTATTTGCAGGAAGGCACTGGAGACTCAGTCATAGAGAACAGACTTGTGGTCACAGTGGGGGAAGAGGAGGGTGGGACGAATTGAGAGAGTAGCATGGAAATATCTAAATTATCATATGTAAAACGATAGCCCATGCAAATTTGCTGTATGATGCGGGAAGTTCAAATCAGGGGCTCTGTGACAACCTAGAGGGTTAGGAGGTGGGAGGGAGACTTAAGAGGGATGGGCATATGTATTCCAATGACTGATTCATGTTGACATATAGCAGAAACCAACACAATACTGTAAAACAATTATCCTCCAATTAAAAATTTTTAATGAATGTATATCTTAAAAAGTCTGTATTTTCAACCCAAAGAGACATTATAACAACCATCTCTCTTTCTCTCTTTTTTTAATTGGCTGCCTAGTGCTGTTTTCAGGATCTTAGTCCCCAACCTGGGATTGAACCCATGCCCTCAGCAGTGAAATTGTGGAGTCCTAACCACTGGAAGGCAATGGCAAGCCACTCCAGTACTCTTGCCTAGAAAAGCTCATGGACAGAAGAGCCTGGTGGGCTGCAGTCCATGGGGTCGCTATGAGTCAGACATGACTGAGCGATTTCACTTTCACTTTTCACTTTCACACATTGGAGAAGGAAATGGCAACCCACTCCAGTGTTCTTGCCTGGAGAATCCCAGAGACGGCGGAGCCTGGTCGGCTGCCGTCTGTGGGGTCGCACAGAGTCGGACACGACTGAAGTGACTTAGCAGCAGCAGCAACCACTGGAAAAGACTCTGATGCTGGGAAGGATTGGGGGCGGGAGGAGAAGGGGACGACAGAGAATGAGATGGCTGGATGGCATCACCGACTCGATGGACATGAGTTTGAGTGAACTCCGGGAGTTGGTGATGGACAGGGAGGCCTGGCGTGCTGTGATTCATGAGGTCACAAAGAGTCGGACACGACTGAATTGAACTGAACTGACTGAACCACTGCATTGCCAGGGAATTCCCTCAGATTTTCAATTCGAGAAGTAAATTAACTCCACCAGCCCAGAGTGTAGATCCCAATCCACCCCCCCACCCCCCATTCCTGAGTTCTTTAACTAGACTCAATTTGTAGGACATGACTTGACTTTATATATAGCTACACTGAGACATACGGCTAAAGAAAGCTCTTAGGCCAGCCCTCACCTCAAACTTCTAAAGCAGTAGGATCACTTAACAGGAGTATAACCTTTGGCATTAATTACATCAGTGCAAGTTGCAACTGCTTCATCTTTTCCCAGCATCTCCAGCTGTTGCCCTTAGAAAAATGAATGTCTTCTGCCAGCCTGATCATTCATGGGGCTACATCTGTATACATTTTGTGTTTCTCAACTGTGGAAATTTTCTACTCTTTTGCCCTTATACTCCTTCCCCAACCCTGCTCCCCTCTAAGATGGATCGGAGTTTCCAGGATCCATTGTCATCAGTTTTGTAACTTACATTTCACACTTGCACGTTTCTAAACATAGATGCAAGTAGGACAAAACTGAGGCCTGAGGAAACCTCAACTTTTCTGTAGGAGCCATGAGACACTGACCTTTTTGCGAAAAGAACAAGAAAAAAGAAAAAATGTTTCTCTGTCCTTTGGGGAAAGCTTCCTTGAGGTTCTCCCTGTCTCTAGTTACCCCTCCTGCATGTAACTGTCAGAGTAATTTTTTCCTAAAATGCAGTTCTGATTGTATCTGTCTCCGGCTTATATCCATCAGAGTCCTCAGTGTCTTCCAGGGAAAATTTAGACTTCTTTACCTTCCAGTGTCCTGACAGAATGGCCAAGGGCTTTGGTATCAGATGCACCTGATCGCCCGGAGAAGGCAATGGCAACCCACTCCAGTACTCTTGCCTGGAAAATCCTATGGACGAAGGAGCCTGGTAGGCTGCAGTCCACGGGGTGGCTGAGTCAGGCACGACTGAGCGACTTCACTTTCACTTTTCACTTTCATGTATTGGAGAAGGAAATGGCAACCCACTCCAATATTCTTGCCTGAGAATCCCAGGGACAGAGGAGCCTGGTGGGCTGCCGTTTATGGGGTCGCATAGTCGGACACGACTGAAGTGACTTAGCAGCAGCAGCAGCACCTGATTTCCAGTTGTGGCTCAGCCCAGGTATACAACCTTTCTCGGTCTTCTGTTTCCTCCTCAGAATGATGGAGCAACAGGTGTTGTTAGAAGATTATTTGAATAATCATAGAAGATAGCAATTATAAGAAATCTGGTACCAAATAAAGGCTTCCCTCGTGACTCAGATGGTAAAGAATCTGCCTGCAATGCAGGAGAACAGAGTTCGATCCCTGGGTCAGGAAGACCCCCCTCCCCCCGCCGGGGAAGACGATGGCAACCCACTCCAGTATTCTTGCCTGAAGAATTCCATGGACAGAGAAGCCTGCTGGGCTAGAGTCCACGGGGTCACAAAGAGTTGGACACGACTGAGCAACTAACACACACACAAATAAATGCTCAGTTAGTATGAATGCCTTTCTTCCACCTTCCCTTCAAGGTCTGCTTACACTAAAATTTTTTCAGGCTCCTTTTTTCCAGCCTGTTCTTCCCTGGATTCCAGCCCACAGTTTGTGGTTTCCTGATGAAGCTCTCTTCTCCAATAACTCTGTAGCTTTTGCATAAGCTGTTCCACCACCCTTGGAAGTCTTCCCACTCTCCCCTCTTACAGAAAACAGAGGGTCCCTCCTTGCCCTTTAAGATGGCAATTCCTGGCTTCCTCTTGAGTTTCAGCTTTTTTCCTCCATATTTCCATATAATCATGCACACGCCTCTTTCATCGTATAATGTCCCAACATTAGTTGTCTTACCAGTCTTCTCTAATGTACCAGTTCCTCCTGAGGCTGAAATCTGTGTGTTACTCACCTATGAAGCTGCAGCCCCTGCACTCACCACCTAACTGGTTAAATGATTGCATGAATTAGCCCAGAGGGCTGAGTAAATATGGTTTTGAAAAAGTGTCAGAGGCTGCTGGTCTATCAGTGTGAAAAGCAATACACCCACCCCCTAGAAGAGCAAAAGTATTGAAGGCAGGAGACTAGATAGCTTGTAAATCACAGGATTTCTGTTTGCAGGAAATCTTGGAAAATGCAACCAAGCTGAAAGAGTTTCAGCTTTCCTTCGGGAAATGGTTACTGTGGGGACAGGACATATGTGAGAAGAATACCAGCATGTCATGAGAAACACATGTACCGAAGAGCTATGCTTCTGATGCCCTTATTCTCAAATCAGAAATATTACCGGCTTTCGGGGACAAAAGGGAAGTAACAGGTGTCCCCAGGGTTTGGCTTCCTTCTTGCCATGGACACTGTTAACAATGAGATTTTCCAGGGACTTCTCCTTAAACTTTGTTAGGGTTGATAAGGGTGATCATTTATACATAGCATGGCACCTGCCACTGGGGATAGTTTAAATCCTCTGCTGTTGGCTACTCTCTCCAGAGTATCCTGGGTCATATGGATGGTTTCAGAAGAAGCATCTACGTGTTAATTACATCCAGTGGTTCCTAAGGGTTAGTGTGTTTTTTTGAAAAGTTTTCCCCTAAAATGCGCCCCCCCACGATTTTTGTGTCACTTAATATCATAGATACCAGTTCAGTTTCCAATCTATTTGAACTTTTCCCTCTTGAAAACCTCTTAGGGTTTATTATTCCCAGCACTACAAATAATTTTTTTTTTCAGATCCAAATTCCTTCCATCATAGTTCTTTCACAATAACTTCTTTTGTTCTGGAAAATTGTACACAAACTCCAGAAAACCCCCAGTTTTAGATCCTAATCCGAAAGGTCACGTCATCAAAGCAAACATCAAAATCCTTGCGCCAGAGGATATGGAAAATTGTACGGACCTCTGGCCTCTAGGCAAAGGTACAGGAGAGCTGGAATGTGGGCAGGAAAGAAAGCCTGTCAGCTTCCCTCTTGCCTTCAGTTAATGTGTAAATCTCCTAGTAACTTTAAGGCAGGCTGGGGAGACCGGTGGTTCCAGATGGCCTGGGACGGAAGAGCTTCCTGTCATGTGGGACCATCAGGGCTAAAACTAGGAAAGTCCTGGGCAAATTGAGACAAGTTGATCCCCTTACCTACCCTTTGCTGCTTATGTTTCTCTCTCTCCTCTCCTCTTTCCTTTGAAACCATGTATTGAGCTTCATTTCTTCCTGATTCTAAATATGTGCAAATCTTCAAAGATCTTGGACAAGAACATCCTTCAGAGAAAGCCCTGCTTGCAGTTAATGTTTCCACGTGAGACAGCAGGAAAGCATGTTGGTGTTCCTTGTACCAGCTCTAATTGATGGGTCATGACTGCCTGGGATAAAAGGTTACTATTTTCTTGCAGATCTTTCCAGAGAGCACTACGGCTACTTTTTTTGCATCATGCTTTTTTTAACTTAACAATATATCTTGAAGCTCTTCTGTATGTGTCTTTACAGATAATGATCTCCATCTTAGTCTTACTACCTGGCACATAATATTTCCTTTTGTGTGTGCAATAATCCATTTACCTCTACTGATAGACCTGTAGATCATTTCCAGTTTTTTACTACTACAAATAACCTTGAGAACTTCCTTCTACCTGAACATTTCCCTGTCCTTTTGTGAATATGTTCATTGAATACATGTTTGGCAGTGAAATTGCATCTAAAATACTTGCAGATATTGCCAGGCTGTCTTCCAAAAAGACTAACTCACTTCCGAAAAGTTAGCATCATATTCCCATGCCCACTGACTCTGGGATTCACACGTAAAGTATTTTGCCAATCTAATTGTAAATGAGGTTCATCACATTTTTGTATATTTATTGGTCACTCTTTTCCTCACTTTTTTAAAATGAATGCAAAGATTCATTAAGTCAGTTATCCTTTTAGGGTTTTTGTTTTTTTTTTTAAATCAACATGTTAATGTTTTGTTAAGAAAATGGGCCTTGTTGACAATCATTTTCATTATTCTAACTCAACTTCATTTAGGGCATGCTTTACTATTTTTAAGCTTTTAAAATGTTTTTGTAGTCAGAGTCATCTTTTTCATGTGATTGCTGGATACTTCCATGTCTTTTACTTGTTTCCTGGCACTTGGTGTGGCATCTACTACATGGCAGAACTTCAGTAAATGTCTGTTTGAATGAATGGATAAAGAATCTGTGAATAAATTAATGATGCTATTTGCTTCTTCTTATTTCTCTTTTGGTACATAGAGACTTGGGAAGTGAATACTGAAACCTCTGTTTCAGCAGGATGTAAGTATGGGTCATCTTAGGGCAGGGATCTTGCTTGACATGTCACCCCTTCCACTTGTGTCACAATGTCTGTCACACAGAAGGTATTATATGTGTTGAAAGAATGAATGAACTATCAGAATAATGAGATAAATATGAACGAACTTTATCCTCCTGTACCAATGACAGACATTTCTAGAAAATGAGCCCCGACTTGCAAGGGTTATGCTTCCTGGGCCAGAATTTCAACTTATTTTAATGTTGCCAGATTTTCACACTTAATTCCTTGGTTCCAAGTAAATTAAACAGGAGTGGCAAGAAAAAGAAAAAAGGATTCAAGCCATCAACCTGGGAACAGGGACCACGCTTAACTGAATTTATAATGCCCATAACATATCTGCTGTGTTTGAAAGGTTAAACATTTCCTGGAGAAAACAACTATTTCTACCACTTGCCAAAGTACTCATAAAATGGCCTGATTGCTAAGAACAGAAAACAAACCAAACCAAAATAAAATGAACCAAATAGCAACAGAAATAAATGTGCCTTAGTGTAGTTAGATGATTGCCAGATCTGTTCATAGACCGCCATCCTTCAAAGTATGGCCATGTGCTTCAGGATAAGTGCATCCTGATCAGGTGATGTTTAATGCAGTCCCTTCCGTGTCTGTTTCCTGGGTCATTTGGGGTCTTAGGCAAATCCTCTTGTTCGTGCACTGAATTGCACATACATTATATAACTCATTGCAACCCAATAGCTGAACCCATGGTTTCGTAGCTATTAAAGAATGCCACAAACCAAACCACCTGTGAGGCGCCAACTCAGCAAATGTGCCTATGTGAAAAACAGTCATAAGAAATACAGAAAAGGAGGACGAGAGAAGACTAAATAACAAGTCAGAGCGCCTATATTTGATGCCATGAGGCATGCAGGGAGAAGTGTTCCATGTAAGTTGAAGGAAGATGGCAGCATGGGCACTGGCATTGAAGACCATTGTGACTATGTGAAAGGGTCATGCCGTGTGGCATGAATCAGAGTGCCTACTGTGGGTCCCCTGTTGGAAAGACTGCAATTATGGATAATTATGTGCAAGCACTAGGGGAAATGCCAGACGTTAGAATCTATGTTTAATGTGAAAATTGCACTTCGTTTTTTTGTGGAACCTCAATATATAGCTTACTCTATAAAATGTGGGCATATTTCTGAAGGAAAGAAAAATGCCACGGTTGCATTTGAACATCCTGTTACATTTTAGTTAAATACAAAGGTCCATGACTTTTCAAAGAGAAAGATCCCTCAACATCTCTCTCCCCTCTCTGTCTCTCTCTCCTGATAGACAGCATTAAGTGATTCTAAACATGTCATCTTACGTTATAATTGAAATTAGACTCTATGGAAGGAAGGGAATGATGAGTTGTCCTGAAAATCCCCTTGGTCTACTGATTTGATCAGTTGTGTGTGCATGCTAGTTGCTTCAGTCGTGTCCTAATTTTTGTGACCCTGTGAACGTAGCCTGCCAGGTCTCTGTTGATGGGATTTTCCAGGCAAGAATACTGGAGTGGGTTGCCATGCCGTCCTCCAGGGAATCTTCCTGACCCAGGGATCGAACCCAGGGATCAATCACTTCTCTTATGTCTCCTGCATTGGCAGATGGGTTCTTTACCATTAGCACCACCTGGGAAGCCCAATTTGATCAGCTATTCTTTGTTAATAAGGTGGTATTGTGGCCTTAAGAGCTTCCACGGTTGTGGGAATCCAAGGAATTCTAGATAAGAAGAATTGGTGTATTGGTGAATTAGAGTGTTATGCATTTTTTTCTCTCTCATGATTGTACTGTGGTTGCCTTGTTTTTTCCTAAACATCACAGTCTTACCCCAGATTCTCTTAGAGATTATAGCTTCTGTGCTAATGTTTTGTGGGAGAGGGGGAATCGTGTAGCTCAAGGAAGCAAGAACAGAGTGGAGTTGGAGGGAACAGCAGGAGGGGAGAAGAGAAGTAAATACAAGGTAACGCGTTACCAAACCTGTCACATCCTTACAAGAAACACCACAGCTAGTTGGTGAGTTACAAAAGATATTGCTTATGAGGTTATATTGAACCACTGTGTTTTGGAATGTCCTCTTTGGGGGAGAAGGGGTGAGCAGATTTCTCTGCCCACAGATCTTTTATCTCTCTCTGGTCAGTTTACTCTATAGAACCTTGACTCCCTTGAGCCTGCAGAAGTCCCTGGGGAAGCCACAGGCCCCCAGATATCTTACATGGAGCCCAATGGTTCCTGTCAGATCAGAGACTGTTGCTCAGGCCAAGCCTCCAGAAAAAGGATGGGGAAGCCGAAAAGATGAGGCATTTGCAGTGACAGCCAAGACCTTACTGGAACTGCTCCAGCAAGGAAGCTGGCAAAGTAGAGTGTGCCCAGCAGGCTGACTAGGGAGAGTTGACCTGAGAAGGCCAGAATGGGGCCCAGTATACTTACCTACAGTTTACTGGCAGAATTAGAATGGATCAGTTCAGTTCAGTTCAGTTAAGTCGCTTAGTCGTGTCCGACTCTGTGACCCCATGAACCACAGCACGTCAGGCCTCCCTGTCCATCACCAACTCCTGGAGTTCACTCAAACTCATGTCCATCGAGTTGGTGATGCCATCCAGCCATCTCATTCTCTGTCGTCCCCGTCTCCTCCTACCCCCAATCGCTCCCAGCATCAGAGTCTTTTCCAGTGAGTCAACTCGTCGCATGAGGTGGCCAAAGTATTGGAGTTTCAGCTTTAGCATCAGTCCTTCCAATGAACACCCAGGATTGATCTCCTTTAGAATGGACTGATTGGATCTCCTTGCAGTCCAAGGGACTCTCAAGAGTCTTCTCCAGGACCACAGTTCAAAAGTATCAATTCTTTGGCGCTCAGCTTTCTTTACAGTCCAACTCTCACATCCATACATGACCACTGGAAAAACCATTGCCTTGACTAGACGGACCTTGGTTGGCAAAGTAATGTCTCTGCTTTTTAATATGCTATCTAGGCTGGTCATAACTTTCCTTCCAAGGAGTAATCGTCTTTTAATTTCATGGCTGCAATCAGCATCCGCAGTGATTTTGGAGTCCAAAAAAATAAAGTCTGACACTGTTTCCACTGTTTCCCCATCTATTTCCCATGAAGTGATGGGACCAGATGCCATGATCTTAGTTTTCTGAATGTTGAGCTTCAAGCCAACCTTTTCACTCTCCTGTTTCACTTTCATCAAGAGGCCTTTGAGTTCCTCTTCACTTTCTGCCATAAGGGTGGTGTCATCTGCATATCTGAGGTTATTGATATTTCTCCCAGCAATCTTGATTCCAGCTTGTGCTTCTTCCAGCCCAGCGTTCCTCATGATGTACTCTGCATATAAGTTAAATAAGCAGGGTGACAATATACAACCTTGACGTACTCCTTTTCCTATTTGGAACCAGTCTGTTGTTCCATGTACAGTTCTGACTGTTGCTTCCTGACCTGCATACAGGATCAGACCAGAGGTTTATTAAATTAAGCTTCTCTACTGTCCTGATAGGGGCTTCGTCAGGTGGCTCATTGGTTAAGAATCGCCTGCCAATACAGGAGATGCGGTTTCGGTCGCTGGGTGGGGAAGATCCCCTGGAGAAGGAAATGGCTACCCACTCCAATATTCTTACCTGGAAAATACCATGGACAGAGGAGCCCAGCGGGCTGCAGTCCATAGGGTCGCAAAGAGGTAGACACGACTTAGTGACTAACAGCAGCTGTCCTGATACAGCGTGCCGTGGTTTAGTGCTGAATCTCTTGTTCTCTGAGTCCCTCATTTGTGTCAGCAGTTTTGCTGAGTCCTTCAAATAAATTTATCTTCCTGAACCTCCACAACTCTATGGAATCCATTTACAGATGAGAAAACTGAGACCGAAAGAGGTTAAGTCACTTGTCTGTGTTCACATAGCTAGGAACCAGCTAGAATTTGAACCGAGGGCTTTTGAATTCTAAAGCTGTTGATTTCCTAGGCCGTACAATCAATATCCATTTTACTGTTCCTACTCAAGAAGTAGGACTCCTAGCTATGAGCCGCAGTGAAGAGAGGCATTCTCTTCTGCTTCATGCTAACACAATCTTCACCCTTTTCTTCCTTATTTTATGGATATGGAAAAATTATCATATAGTGTGTGTTCGACCCACTCCAGTGTTCTTGCCTGGAGAATCCCAGGGATGGGGGACCCTGGTGGGCTTCCGTCTATGGGGTCACACAGTCGGACATGACTGAAGTGACTTAGCAGCAGCAGCAGTGTTTGTTCGTGTGTATGTGAGAGAGAGAGAAAGAAGTAGTTCTCAGGTGAATTTTCCAATTCTCCAAATAACACAAGAATGAAAAAACAGTGATGAGCTAAATGTTTGATGCCAGTTTGTTCTTGGACATACACTGATCACAGTGCTAAATTCAGTCAAAGGAATATAGAAATGCCTGTTACAATAGGAAGATCTCCCTTCACTAGAACAATCTTGACTTGCCACCGTTGTCAAATCAGGCTGAACATATTTAACGGCATGATCATGTCTCCAGCTTCATGGTTTGACTCACAAGGGAAATTTCAAATATATCATCTTGAAATCAAGTATTAACTCCAAAGCAGAGCTAAAAAAACAATGCCACTTCCACAATCCGGTAGAAATGTTAATCATATCACCATGCCATAAATGCCAGGAGGTCCCATGCTGTGTATGTAAGAGAAATAGGGAAAGGAACTTTCCTTAAAGAGAGGATGAGGCTAGTGTTATCTGTATTTGTTCATTATTGTATTCTTCCCTCCTCTATTAACTGTTTTAAAAAGCTACAGCTGAAATATGCTGAAATAAAAATTGAAAATATCATTCCATTGAATAAGGTCATCTGAATAGCTTTGAATTTCAGTTTTAGTTTTTATTGAATTTTACTGAAATTTTAGTTGTGAGTCTCAATTACAACTTACACGTGCATTGAATCATGTAAATGTCATTTAGGTCAGTGCTTTCTAAATGGCACATTTGGAATTAGATTTCTAGTGAAGGTTAGATAAGTATATTTCTCATGAATATGAGAGTAAATCAGGAATGTAGCTTGTGTTAAGTCTCCAACATGTTTGCTCCAAGGGCTGAGGGAAATCACTCTCTTGGCTCAATTTTTGATCCCTAACCCATAACACACCATTAGGAAGTCTAATGTATGTAGAGAATGCTTAGTTTACCTTACCTTTAAAGGTTATACCTTTAATTATTCCAGTGGATTGTGGGTGAGTATATCAGACCCATCTTTATAACGTATATCATTGGAATTTTAAAATCTTAACATACTTCTCTTAAAGTGAAATAAACTATGTAATAAATTCAGAGAGTGTAAAGTGGGGACAATTGTTATACCGATTTGCACATTTAAAAAATAAAGTTATGAAATGGTATGGTTGTGTGGAGCATCAGAAAAGGCAAATATAAGGATAGGGAGATAAAAAAAGAAAGAATGGTCAGTTGTAGCCATGCATGATCAGAAATAACGACTTGCATCATAGAGATCCTTTTCTCTGTTTCGATGGGAAAATTCTGCTAAGTCACAGGTTCCCAGACTCTGGGATTTCAAAATTTTTTAAAATAAATAAATAAATAAGAATCCAACAAAGGAGCAAAGGATTACCAAGCCATCAACTCTTTTTTGGCCAAATAAAGTTCTTTTCAACAGAGCAACTACTATATGCCAGAACCATGATTTTATATGAGGATATTTATATCCTATATCCTACATACATGTTATACCAAAATATAGGAAAGGGACAAAAACAGCAGTCATTCCTAAAAGGGGACTTTTGAAATCTTTCATTAATGTGTGTGTGTGCGTATTTTGTGTGTGTGTAACTATGTTACACTGACCTTGTGTGCGTGCATGCTAAGTCACTTCGGTCGAGTTCAACTCTTTGCGACCCTTTGAACTGTAGCCCACCAGGCTCCTCTGTCCATGGGATTCTCCAGGCAAGAATACTGGGGTGGGTTGCCATGCCCTCCTCCAGGGGATCTTCCCAGCCCAGGGATCGAACTCTCAGACTCTTACGTCTCTCTCCTGCATTGGCAGGTAGATTCTTTACTACTAGTGCCACCTGGGAAGCCCTACACTGACCTTAATATTTTTGTAATCATTTCACCAATACCCATAATTTTAGAAATGACCATGATAAAATCATTCATAAGAGTATGAAATTATTCCATATCCACTCAAAGATAATTTCTAGTAAGAAATATAGCAACTGTTGAACATGACATAAAAACCCAACTTTATATGACAAATTTTTATTGACCAGCTACTTGCATATCAGGCACTGTAATAGGATTTGAGGATATGTAGGTGAACAGCTTGGGCTTCCCAAGTGGCTCAGTGGGTAAAGACTCTGCAGTGCCGGAGATGCAGGAGACGTGGGTTCAGTCACTGAGTCAGGAAGATCCCCTGGAGGAGGGCATGGCAGCCCACTCCAGTATTCTTGCCTGGAGAATCCCATGGACAGAGGAGCCTGGTGGGCTACAGTCCATGGGGTCACAAAGAGTCAGAAATGACTGAAGTGATGGGGCACACATGCACGCAGGTGAACTGTGTAATCATCATTTCTACCTTACGGTGTAGTAGGGCAAAGAAAAAATGTTAAAGTAAATACATATATGATTGAAATACTTTGAAGTAAAAATACAAGTTGCTGTGAGAGCATATAGTCAAATTAGTCTTAGCTGTCTCTGAAAGTACTGCCTTTGTACTTTTGTATATTTAGGTTATCTTTTGTGTATTTTAACAAGCTTCCCTGGTAGCTCAGATGGTAAAGAATCTGCTTGCAATGCAGGAGACCTGAGTTCACTCCCTGGGTTGGCAAGATCCCCTAGAGAAGAGAATGGCACCCCACTCCAGTATTCTTGCCTGGAGAATTCCATGGGCAGAGGAGCCTGGTGGGCTACAGTCCATGGGGTCACAAAGAGTTGGATACCACTGAGCAACTAACAGTTTGTGCGTTGTAAAAAGACACCATCTGTAGGCAGATAGATTACAAAAAATGCTATCCCCTTGGATGGATAAATTAGAAAGTGAGTCCCTTTCCTCAGGTTTACACAGGCCTGCCTGCTGGGAGGATGGCTAGGTGGATGGAGCCTTTCTAGAGAAGGGTTGTAGAGGATGGAAGAACAGGATCAAATTTACACTGTAACTGATTAGTCTGGAACAGATAGAGGTGACTAAACCTTTTCCATTTGCTTGAATGAAGTGGAAGCCATATCAAATCGTTGGCTAAGATATTGATTGGCTAAGATACTGATTGGGTGCGAAACTTTTATTAGGTTGGTAGGTAAGGCCTGGGGCTTCATTTAGAAAGGAAAGTGCATTTTCTCTAGTGTCCCAGGTAGAGTTGATTGGTTCAGGGCTAAATCATAAAGATGGACACTCTTTTCTGAGTCACACACAGGTCTTTTGACATCTCAGTTGACTTGATTCACATCCAGCCTAGAATTTACTCAGATCACTCAGGTTTTGCTTATAAAATTTAGGTGAGCCACCTTAAACAGGCATGGCTATAATTTGTTTCTGAGTTAAACACTATTATCTTTTTATATTAAGTTATTGATTTCTCCAAAGAGAAGGCATCTCAAGTCTGATACATTTTCTGGTTAATTAAATGAACCAAGTTTTGCAGTCATGTGGTATACAGTGAAAACAGGCTTTACGGGAAGTGGCAGCTTATTTTGCAGATGGACAGCTAGGCTTTCCAAGGCCCTTGCGTTTTTAATGTGGGTTTGCCTTTAAGTTGAAGGAATTACTTAGGCTTCTTATCTCAGCAGTATACACAAAGCTACTTATCGTCTAGATGAGTATTGGCAGTTTGTCTTAGAAAAAGAACCAGAAACTGGCTCAGCCCATAAAGTACTTACCTTTAAAGTTGCTCTCACAGACCAGTTTCAAAATAATCCTTGAAGAATCTTTAAGAGCACAATTGGTAGCTATTTGACATTCAGTTGCAATTAAACGCTCAGTGCAGAATGCATTTTATAGAAATTTATCATGCTGGCCTATCCTGATATGTTTGGTTTGGATCATTAGTTTCTCACTAGAAAAAGGAATATATTTCTTTAAAGGAATATATCCTTCCCCTTTTAGTGGTATTCCACAGCTCTAACTCTGGTCACAGGGGGAAAATACTCTGTCCTTGGTTTGTGCTACTTTGTTTTTACCAATTTTATGATTTTCCCCATTTGTTTTTTTGAGCATCATTGGTATCATTATCCTTTAATAAAGTTTCTCTTATGTGCCAGGCATTGTGATAGGAGCGTAGTAAGCATCATCTCTAACCTTTTCAATAACCCTGCAAGGTAGGAATTATTCTTCCTGTTTTACAGATAAGGAAACCAAGACTCAAACAGATTAAGATATACCCTAAATTTTTAGAGTAGCAAGTGGTTAGGCCAGATTTCCAATTCAGGTCTGACTTGGAAGCCATCTCTTTCAACTCCATTCCATCTCTTCTCCTTCGTTCTGAACCAGAATGTGACTTTAAAAAGTAGTCAAAGTTTTCTGCAGAGAAGGCAAAACTAAACCGGAGAGTGCTGGGGGGAAGGAGTGGCATGAAGATCTTAGGTAGAAGTGAGGAAGCATTAAGCCAACGGCTTGAATCAGGGAGCAAATAAAATGCATTAGGATTATAACGTTACAATCAGGTGCTGGAAGCTAGGTAGTAAATGAAGCCGAATGATGGCTGGATACAGGGGGCTCACGTGTTTGGAACCCAAAGAAATCTTTGCTCTTTCTTCCCAACTCTATCATTACTTTAAAACAAACAAAAAACTTGAATTTCATGTATATATTATTTTGTAAAATAAACTCAGAATTACTCTTCAAACTTATATGAAAAATGGGAAGGTCCTAGGCACATGGGTTTGGGCTTTAAATAACCATCAGCAATGTGTCGTAGTAGAAAGAACAAACCATTTAGTGTGGGATAGTTTGAGTTTTTCAGTCCTGACACTTCATAGTTATGTGACTTTGAATAAATCATGAACCACAAAATCCGGGCCTCGGTTTCCTCACGTGAAGCTGGAAGGGTTAAGCGAGGTGTAAGCAGATGCCCCTTTAATTTTGTGATCTAAACAGTTCCAATTGGAATTAATGATTTTGCATTTCATATGTTGCTAAGTGGCTTCTTCCAGTACAGTGACTCCTGCTAAGTTTATTATGGGGGGCTCAGTAATCTTCAGGAGGAACCATTGTTGTTTGGATGCCAAGACCATTTTAATGTGTCCCTATCAAAGTTTGGGAAGATGAAATTCACCTAGATGTGCAATTCTGTCATCATGGTAAATGATCTTGAGTCTTTAAACATAAAGATTTGAACTGGAGACATTTCTGTAATGTTTGGGGGTACATTTGGGTCATGATAAACTCTACTGCCAATGAAAGTTTCATCATCATCATGACAGCTTCCCCCAAACTGCTGGGTAGGTAATGGATATTAGCCACTAGGCTAGCTTATAACTGGAACCTTTGTGATCAGGCCTGTTAAAAACTCAGGAGTGTTTAGAGGAAAATGTTAAATTCTCAAGATTCTCTGCTCATACTCAGCTATTATTATTGCTATTACTATTGTTATTCAGCTCTGAGTCCTTCCCCTCTATGTGCTAAACCTCCTATTTTTCTCTTATAAGAAGAGGAGGAGAGGGGCGTTTGCTGCACTCTGGAGAAGTGAAAATGGGCTTGATTTTTGGACCTGGGTTTGAGTTCTGACCCTGAGAGTAGGCTAGGAGCACTTGTCTGAGTGGGTCTTGTTCACAACACGGTATGGGGGGAAATCACCTTAACAAAGGCTTTAGTGAAACCGTAAGACTAATCAGAAGTAGGTCAACCACAGACACACACACAGAGGCAGATCTCGGAAAGCTGGGACACAGAGAAGGCTCTGTGATCCACCTAGTCCTCTCTTCTCCTTTTGGGATCTTTGCAGGGGAAAACACTAAGGAACAGTCTTAACTGGCAAGTTGCCATCCAGAAGAAAGATGTCAGGCTGAGCTCTTGCTAGAAAAGAGGAGTGAGTCCCTTTCACTTCAAAAATCCGTTCCACGTTTTACTGAGAGCCCAGACTCGGTGAATAAGAGGAGCCTCTGAGGGCTGGTTTCTGATGTCGCACTAGGCACGATAAGAATGCCATTGACGTCAGCAGAGTCATCATCAGGGAGAATGGCACCCCAGCTCTTGAAACCACACCAAGCAATTGCAGTGCTTTTGAAAATTAAAAGCCGGTGCTTGGGGGGAGGGGGGAGGAGGGAAGGAAGGGAAAAAAGCGAAGACGGGGGAGCGCTGGCTCCGGCTGAACTCTCTTCTTTCTTTTATGCATTTCCTGTATTTTAAAAAGACAGGCACGCGGGCGCTCCTGGGCGCTGCGCACGGACTGTAGCCTCCGCCCGACCTCCCAGGCACTTTAACCTGAATTGGTGGGGGGCGGAGGGGAGGGGGACGATGGGTCAGAGAGGGAGACGGGCGAAAGAAAGAATTTATAATTTGGTTAACATTTCTGAATTCAGAGAAAACAAACCGTGCCACCCAGGTGCTGGACAGAGGCCCTAAGCCGCAGGAGAAAATATAAGGCTGGAGAATGAAATTGTTGAACTAAAGCTGATATGCTTGAAATGTGTGTTGTGAATAGAGACAAAGGTGGAATTAAACACTTCAAAAGAGCCATTACAAAGCAGCCTCCTTTCCCCACCCCCAACCCAGCATCTCGGCGGGCTCCTGAGTATGTGTGTCTGCCTGAGAAAATGACAAAGTTGTGGGTTTGCAAAGGGAACACTGCGGGCAGGTTGTGATTTCAGCTTTCAGAGGCCGCTCCAAGAACATCACCTCCAGCTGTAATTCAAAGGGTTCCTCGGCTGGAAAATGTCTTGGAGGTTAGGAAGTCTTTGAAAACAATTCTTTAGTGTAAATTGTCCCCACTTTCAAGTTCCACCATTAATCTAACCCTTTCATTGTCTTCCACAATCCCTCCTGTTCTACCAGCTTCACTCTCACTCCAGTCGCCCCCCACCCCCAGCAAATAGACTGGATGGCATCCGTGTACAGCAGCGTGCTTTATTTTACAGCATTGATTGGCGGCTTCCCAAGGCCATAAAATCTTTTGCTGATCTGATTTTAATATCCATGTCCTTCAGCTATACCAGAAAGAATGGTTTCTGCGCTGGAGAAATGTTAGAAGGGAAACAAAAGAACATATGTGCATAAAGCAGAATCTGGCAGAAAATGTGGATTTCATAAATCGCATTATTTGAAGCTCCTATTTGAAATGGACTGGTAAGAAAGGAGCATGAAGGAGAAGCACAGAAAGGGTTCTTTCCAAAAACCCATTGCTTTTAGAAAAGGCAGAAGCAGTCAGCTGCACTCCTTTCAAATGCACAAATAGTACTTGGGTGGAACCCCTTCTCCCTCGCATTTGTTCTTTATAAAAGAAAAATAGTAAAGCTTATATTAAGATGGGCTTCTTCCTTTATTTAATGTGATCAAGTAAATACAGGGAGGAATTTAGCAAAACACGTTGGCTAAGTACAGTTAGTATATTAATGCAATGATGCCTGATTATCCATGTGGTACTGTTAGTTACCCCCTCTGAGAGTTCCCAGGTATATCAAGGCAACCTGGCTCACCCTGGCTATTTTCGTTTTGTTTTCATTTTTGTTTTGTGACAAACAAAGGTTTATAAACGGAGTCTCTCTTTTCTTCCTCCGTCTCTACTTTTTCCCCTTTTTCCTCGTTTCCTTCCTTCCTTCCTTTCATTTAAAAAGTACTGCTTTTTTTAACAGCAAAAGAAAAGAAAGTTTTCTGAACCTGCAGTCCCAGCATCTTAGAGGCTCCTGGGTTTGCCTGAGTGGGATGGGAAGGCGCCCGACTGTGGGACGGTGTGGTGGCGTGAGGGTGCGGTGGAGATGATGAGGCAGGAATGGAGCCTTCTCACACGGCTTGGTCCACAAAATCTTTGGTGTTAATCCTGTTAACACAACACTGACCAACGGTCTTCATTCTCTACCCCTTTTTGCTCTGCTGCCTTGATTACAAGTGTTCTGGCCCACCTCCCCAAGTAGTTCCTGTTCCCATCGCTGTGCCTGTCATCCCCCGATCCTGTCCCACCCCTCCCCTTCTGTGGTTATCCGTTATTCTCCAGATCATTTCCTCCAGCAAAAAAAGCAAAAGCCTCTCTCCATTCTTCCTACCTATAGATTTCTTTTGTCTCTTGCTATTCCTTACTCAGAGCAGGAACACTCCCAGACCGCAGGGATCCATCATCCCCTGGGGTGCCCTTTGCACCAGGCACCCTAGCAGGAATCTCAGAAGTGCCCCCCCACCCCGCCTCACCCCCAGTCTGGGTGTGTTTTAGAGATGTCAGGCTCAAATTCACTGAGCTCTAATTTGCAACAGGAAGTTCTAGTGAGCCTGATGAGGGATGGGAATTAGCAAATAGGGTTGGCAGTCAATTGACAGAGGAAGCTTAAGGAAGGGGCTCATTTAGGAAAGGAAAAAGAATTTAATCCTTTTCAGGTGTGTTAATTTCCTTTATGGGCAGAATTACTATGGACTTGGGGGCATTTTTTAGTCTTTCTTTTTCCCTAAGGTCTGGCCTCATTTCATAGGAAGGAGGAAGGATAAATGCAGTGAATTTGATTATGGACACCAGCCTAGCCCTCACTTAATGAGCCATGGAAACAAAATAGCTCAATCTCCCCTAGCTGCTGTAATCCAAAACATTGAGAGCAGTGTGGCTCTGGTTACACATATTTGTAGTACAATCCTTGCCTTGGTGTTTGAAATGTTCATCAAGAGATCTGAGGTGCCTTAGTTCTTTGAGTAGCAGCTATAAATTTTTCGGAATTCGTTTAGGGGAAAAAAAAAAAACAGAATGAAGAGATCTAAAAAAAAAAAATCTACAACTTAGAATTAACAACTATTAATATTTGTCATAGCCGCCCCTGATTTTTTAGATAAGAAAAATAAAATAATAGAGATAAATTTAAATATCCAATTTCCCTGCCACCAGCAGCAGCCCCATTTACCTTCTCCAGAACAACCTCTGCCATAAATTTAGGAAATAGTCCCCAAAATAAAATATAAATATTTTATTCATAAATAACATACTATAATGTTAAAAACTCATCAATATCTTTTAGCTTAAAAATTGTTATCCAACATTGTGTTCCTTGAATTTTTTTTTCTCGCTTTCCTTTTCCACTATATAATTTCCACTAATTGACTGGTTGCAGTAGATCAGTGGTAAAGTAAGTGATATGAGAAGGTTACTAGAATAGCCACTTTTAGAAGGGATCCCAGATGGGGAGGCAAGTTAAGCTGCAGTTCTTCAGTCATGTCTGCCTCTTTGCGACCCTACAAACTGCAGCACGCAAGGCTCCTCTGTCCATAGGATTCTCTGGGCAAGAATACTGGATTGAGCTGCCGTGCCCTCCTCCAGGGGATCTTCCTGATTCAGGATGGAACCTGTGTCTCTTAAGTCTCTTGCATTGGCAGGTGGATTCTTTACCACTGGCACCACCAGGCTACAGAATGATCAGAGCAAAATCCAGGGAGGTAGGAGGGAAAGAAGCTTCTTGTCAGGCCAAACTGCGATATATGAGGAGAGGAAGGAGGAGAGCATGGCTGAGTCAAGACGAAAGCAAACTTGCTGGGAACCAGTTAAGGACGAGCCTGTTTTGCAGCGCGCTTTTCTCTGTGGCCTCAAGCAAACCACAGCCCGTGACAGCCTCTCTCTACCCCTCAGTGTCCTCAAGTATAAAATACAATTCCCAAATCCCAGAGCCAGAATGCCAGTACTAAAACTCTTCCCTGAGTTAATAACTAAGAGATTGAAGAACTGGAAAGGCATTATGATTCGTATAGGCCCATCAGAGCAAAATCAGAAGTTGAGCTCAGAGTAGGAAAGGTTACTCTTCTTGAGTATGTTTTCCAAAAGTTATACCTTTTCAGCAGTTTCTGTGGTAATACGAGGATTGACTTAACAGACAGTCAGATATTTAAAATGGCGCAAAGTCAAGGCCTGTCTGTTAAACAGTGCTGCCTTGTTCAGTGTACAACTGATGCTCAGACCATTTAACCATCCTGTTGAGGGTCACATAGCTTATAAGCTGTAGAACCAACGTTTGATCCCATGTCTGTCCACCTTTCACAATTTTTTTTTTAAGATTTTTAAAAATGTGGACCATTTTAAAAGTCTTTATTGAATTTGTTACAGTATTGTATCTGTTTTGGTTTTCTGACTGCAAGGCAAGTGATAGCTTCACTCCTTGACTAGGGATCGAACCCACACCCCTTGTATTGGAAAGTGAAGTTTTAACCGCTAGAACTCCAGAAAAGTCCCCACAAACCTGTTTTGAACTGCTGTGCTACAACATGCTACCCCAGAACAGGCTCCTTCCAAAATGCAGTTACCTCTATATACATCTTCATTACGTAAGCCGCCCCAACCCTGAAGGTTTCATATTTTAAAGGACATACATATTTCCTATCTATATGTTTTAGGGGTAGGGTGTCCAGAATAGACCCTTAGAAGGAGGGTTTAAGCATGCTGGTATTAACAATTTCAATGTTGAAAGCAGGAAACTTGGTAACTAATATTTTCAATGAACTGGAGAAGTCACAGGTTTTGAAATCAAATGTTTTGATGTCAAGACAACAGTGCAGGAACAAAGGACTGGAAGTGTTTAGCAAAATTAAGAAGGAAAAGAATTTGTAAACCACAGATTATGGACGGGAAACAAAGATTACCTGGAAAGAGTTCTGTTTTTTTTTTTTTAAATGAAATGAATTACTGGAGTTGGTAGAAAAAATAAATATCAAAGAAGGAGTTGCTGATAGAAAGTTAAACAAAAATGCAGTGGAGATATTTTTTGAGTCAGTTGCTCTATTGCTTATGACTGAAGGTAAAAGACTGAGATGAAATCCTGAGGCGCAGGGAATAAATCAACACACAGACCTGCGAGTTCTTCATGTTGATTGATCTTTAGAAATTAAATGTGTCATTACACTATCAGCACAGCATGTCTCAGCTGCTGGACCAAACAAAACATCTACAAGCTTTGGGAAATGTGAATCTGAAAAATCGACCAAGACCAAAAACAAAACAAAGAAAGAAAATGAAGAATGCCAATTTAAACACCCTAATATAGAGAGCTAGTTCTGATTTAAAAAGACTGAATCAGTATTTTCCCTCAATTCCGTTAAGTTAGAGTGTTTATTGACTTAGAAGAGTTTTTTCAAAATGCGTTTTTAAATGGAAGGCTTTCCACACTTTGAAATGTAAAGTGGTCTTGGAGGGAGAAATTGCTTAATGGATCAGGGATTTTATTGGAATTATGGAAATCTTTGTACCTAGATAGAGATTGCAGTTGCATAACATTGTAAGAGTGCTAAAAATGCCACTGAATTGCTCACTTAAAATTTTTAAATTTTATATTATGTGAATTTCACCTCACCAAATTGTGTTGAGAGAGAGGATTTAGCACTAATGAGTGGTTATAGCACAGCTTTATAAGTTTAAGAAAAAAAAGTGGTCTTGGCTACGATAAGCCTATGATGTTCTTGAGAGTTTACTTTGTGTTTTATTGACACTGGAATTTGCAGGACTCGAGGGTGCCTGGCACTAAGATGGGATTCATAAGTGTTTGATCAAAGGATGACTGGATGATCCTGGGGTCAAGTCATATCTGGTGAAGTCCACTTCATGAGGTGGTCACTTGACTATGTGTTGTGGAATATATCCAAGGAAAATCAAATGGATATATCCAAGGGTACAATCAAATGAAAGTTACCTTCAACTATTTTTTAAGCTGGTTGATTGAAGGATAATTAATATTTGGGGATTTTAGCGTGTTGTAGGTTTGATTTTGTTTTGAATTTTCCCCCATTAGCCTCTGTGTAACTACAGATTACAAACAGGGCTCTCTTCTTTCTTGCTTCTCTGTCTTGCCCTTTATATCCATTTCTCTGAATATAAACTGTTGGAAAGGTTTTGAATTGAAATGAATCACAAGATGTCTCCACCATATCCTTCTTAAAACGTGGTTGAAGAGCTGATGTCAAGACATACAGCAGAGTTCTGTGACTGAAAACCAGTGGTACTGAAATGAAAGTCACTGTCTTCTAAGTTTTCTTTGTTATAGTCTTCTGTTATTTTCTTTGTCATATTAGCACCATCGAAAAAAATACAAGTTGGAGTTGGGATAGGAAAAAATAATGACAGTCCAGTGTTTTTAAACAGTAAAAAATTCAGGCTTCATGAAGTTAATCTATATCCTCTGCTCTGGTGTTAGAAACTTTCTGCGTGAACTCTCTCAACAATTATTTCAATTCCCCAAATTGAAATAGACTCTGTAGATAGAGTCACATGTTGATAGCCCCTATCCTCTGTATAGAGGGCATTACTTTCCTCTACTCTCTTGATATTGAATATTATTGATAATTAGAGTTTTTCTAAAGCATTTTGTTTTCATTTTGCCTGCCCATTGTTAGAAGGAGTCCTGGATCTGTAAACCAAAAATAAGATTTTAATAATTTACAGAAACTCACTCTTATGAATAGGATAGCATCAGCTATCTTCCTTAAAGAAGAAGGCAGGCAGTAAGTTTGAAGAATTTTAGAATATTACTACCTTATTTGGTTCTCAATAAGACTTAAAAAAAATGATCCTTTTCACCCCAGTTTATACACATCTCTTACGCTGGACTTCACTCTAGTATCTTGTCTTCTTTTCTTCCTTCAGCCCAATTTTCATTTGTAAGGTATTAAGCATAAAACAGAATGACTGTGAAGACTTTCAAAGCTAAACAAGGTATAGTTTGAACTGTGGTGCATTTACTGCTGATGCTGAAGAAGAGGAGAAAAAGGACAGATGTGTGAGCACAAGAAAGGGCATCCAAACTAGAAGACCAAAGCATGGTCCTGAAGAACAGGAGAAGGAGGTCAGGCACACAGGGTGGTGCAGAGAAAGCAGTGCTGGGAGTACTCACTGAAATGTGAATAAACCCTTTCCTGTTTGAATTCCATGTTCTGATGGTTACTTTATATATTGAAAAAAAAAAAAAAACAGTGTATGTAGCAAAGTCACTGAGGCCTATTCCTTAAAGTCATCACTGCTATGGACAAGTGCCAAAGCAGACCTACCTTGTATGTGTATTAACAGCTTTATTCATTTATTTGAATTGCTCTGTTCACTGTCAGCAAGTGTTTACTGGAGCATCTTCTACATGCTGGGCATCTCAGACCTGGGATACACAGGTGGAAAAGATAGGATTTAACATTTACACAACTTGCTGTGTAGGGAAGAGATGGATAGATCACTAGTAATGAAAATACAATGCATTTTTTAAAATTAATCCTCTGGTTTATATATTTCCAGAAAGTCTTTACATAAGGACTATGTAAGTGAAATGGGATATTACTGAACGTAGTTTCTGCAATTTGGTTTTCACTTAATGTCATTCTATTTCCATACTTATTTACCTGTATATAATTTTTTAAAAGCTGTATAATGTTCCAATGTATGGCTATGCTATGCTTTATTTAACCAAACCTTCACTATCAGATTTTTAGCTTCCATTTTTTACTAGCATATATAATAATATAAAATTACTCCTACACCTTTTTTTTTAATTTGGAGAGAACTATTTAAAGTGAATAATCTAGTAGGTATACTTTGCAATAGTTTTGAAATTCTGCAGTATACTTAGAGGAATACTTTCAGCAGTTATAAAGTAAGTAACGGTGTATCCACCACCATCCAAGTCAAGAAACAGAACATTACTGGCCCCCAGAATACATCAGTTCAGTTCAGTCGCTCAGTCGTGTCCAACTCTTTGCGACCCCATGAATCCTCATCCCTTCCCAATTACAGTCCTCTTTTAAGATTCTGACAAGCATCATCAAATTGTCCCTTTCCCCCAGGTGTCTGTCTGAGAGAAGGACTGGGAAGTAACTGTAGTCTGCTGGTTCATGGACTTAATAGAAAAATATTAAATTGAATTACATCAAATGACATGTTGGCAGTACTAAAATTGTACTTGATTCACAGACAGTATTTGAAAAGAAAATTCAGTTTTGAATTTCAGTTCCCTGTGACTGATATTTCACACAGTTGTAGGCATTTTGGCCTATACTGACCTATGAGGGAAGCTCCACCCACCCCAGAAAGTGTCCAACAAAAGTGAGATACCACTTGGGTCTCATTAGTACACAACTGGGCTGTTTTTTCAGTTCCTTGTCCTTTTCTTTGGGCCGATCATCTCAGTGTTTAGATGGATGCTGCGCTAGACTTTGATGTGGGTTTAAGAAGAAAGGGGTGGGGGGGATAGGAAAAGGGCCTGGGAAGGAAAGGCAGTGCAGCCTAGTTTTATTGGTACTGGACTTGGTTCTCCAAACTATCTGTATGAATATACAACTGATCCTTGAACTAGGAGTGGGGGGTGGTGATTTAGAGTGCTGCTCCCCAGCCCCCACCCCACGCAGTGAAAATCCACTTACAATTTAGTATCCACGCTTCTGCATCCTTGGATTCAACCAGCCAGGGACTGGGGACTGTGTATTTCTTTAAATTTGATTTATTTTTGGTTGCACTGGGTCTTTGTTGCTGTCTCTGGAGCTATTCTCTAGTTGCAGTGCACTGGCTTCTCATGGCGGTGGCTTCTCCTGTTGTAGAGCACGGGTTCTAGGGTGGGGGACTTCAGGAGTCACAGCACTAGGGCTCAGCAGTTGCAGCTTACAGGCTCTAGAACATGCAGATCTCAGTAGTCATGGCACACACGCTTAGCTGGTCCGTGGCATGTGGAATCTTCCTGGTCCTGTTCAAACCCCTGTTCCCTGCAGGCGGATTTCCAACCACTGGACACCCAGAGAAGTCTGATCGTGTATCACTGAAGTGTGTGGTTACTTTTGGGGCATAGCTGGGCTTCTCTGAACTTACAGTCCCAGCTGGGACCAAGTGGCTTCCAGGACACCTAAACTATGGCCCAGGGTGTCGGGAGCCAGGCACGGCGGGCAGCGGGCGGCGCCCACAGGCCCTGGAGGGCCACCAATACAATGCATTTACAGTGGAGAGTTTCTAAAGTCACAAAGGTCACTCAGTGGAGGAGGTCTTCAATGGCTTTGACCAGTCAAAGTAGGGAAAAATGGCCTGTGGAACGTTGCAAACTTAAGAAATACCTGAGGTATTTGAGAAACAGCTCCAAGGTTCTATAGGGCTAGAAATGAAAGGACAACATGGGGCCTTGGAAACTGAAGCTAGAATATTCTGGTCTTCACTATACACTGTGCCAGGCACCATGAAAAGTACAAAAAATAGAGAAGTATAGCTGTGGGCTATGGAGTCCACAATTTAACTTCAATACATGGATATATGTCCACATTGGATATTAATTCCTTGGGAGGTTATAGGTTACTTAGTCCTGGAAGTATTTAAATTTATATTCAGTTCAGTTCGGTTCAGTCGCTCAGTCTTGTCTGACTCTCCATGACCCCATGAATCACAGCACGCCAGGCCTCCCTGTCCATCACCAACTCCCGGAGTTCACTCAAACTCATGTCCATAGAGTCGGTGATGCCATCCAGCCATCTCATTCTCTGTCGTCCCCTTTTCCTCCCGCCCCCAACCTTTCCCAGCATCAGAGTCTTTTCCAGTGAGTCAACTCGTCGCATGAGGTGGCCAAAGTATTGCAGTTTCAGCTTTAGCATCAGTCCTTCCAATGAACACCCAGGATCGATCTCCTTTAAAGTGGATTGGTTGGATCTCCTCGCAGTCCAAGGGACTCTCAAGAGTCTTCTCCAACACCACAGTTCAAAAGCATCAATTCTTCGGCGATCAACTTTCTTCACAGTCCAACTCTCACATCCATACATGACCATGGGAAAAACCATAGCCTTGACTAGATGGACCTTGGTTGGCAAAGTAATGTCTCTGCTTTTTAATATGCTATCTAGGTTGGTCATAAATTTCCTTCCAAGGAGTAAGCGTCTTTTAATTTCATGGCTGCAGTCAGCATCTGCAGTGATTTTGGAGCCCAAAAAATAAAGTCTGACACTGTTTCCACTGTTACCCCATCTATTTCCCATGAAGTGATGGGACCAGATGCCATGATCTTTGTTTTCTGAATGTTGAGCTTCAAGCCAACCTTTTCACTCTCCTCTTTCACTTTCATCAAGAGGCCTTTGAGTTCCTCTTCACTTTCTGCCATAAAGATGGTGTCATCTGCATATCTGAGGTTATTGATATTTCTCCCAGCAATCTTGATTCCAGCTTGTGCTTAGCTCTAATTGGAGAGGTCAGTGGCACCCCACTCCAGTACTCTTGCCTGGAAAATCCCATGGACGGAGGAGCCTGGCAGGCTGCAGTCCATGGGGTCACGAAGAGTCGGACAAGACTGAGTGACTTCACTTTCACTTTTCACTTTCATGCATTGGAGAAGGAAATGGCAGCCCACTCCAGTGTTCTTGCCTGGAGAATCCCAGGGACAGGGGAGCCTGGTGGGCTGTTGTCTTTGGGGTCGCACAGAGTCAGACACTACTGACGCGACTTATTAGCAGCACCTGCTCTAATAGGAAATTGATACAATATTTTAATTGTAGTAAGAAGAGTTGGATTAGAGTCTGTTGCAGCAGTATGCTGGTAAACCAGTTCTCCTTTCCCCACTTCCCCATCAAAACACAAACATAACAAAACCTGATTGCATTGTTAGCCTGTTGCCAGGGTGTAAGTACTCCTACCATGGCTGATTTCAAGCCACCACTGATTAAACAGCCCTTTTGCAAAATTCTTAAATATTTAAGAATTGAGAACAGTCAGCCTGAAGTATCTCTGCAATAGTAATTCTGTAATTCTTAAGGTCAAGTAAATAATAGAACCAGTAAATCACGTGTGTGTGTGCTCAGTCCCTCAGTTGTATCCAACCCTTTGCGACACCATGGACTATAGCCTGCCAGGCTCCTCTGTCCATGGGATTTCCCAGCAAGAATACTGGAGTAGGTTGCCATGTCCCCCTCCAGGGGGTCTTCCTAACCCAAGAATTGAACCCACATCTCCTGTGGCTTCTGCATTGGCAGGCAGATTCTTTACCAGTGAGCCACGTGGGAAGCCCCAATAAATCATATAGATAGGAAGAAAACGAAGAGATCTTTGAGAGCTAGATTAGTCAGGATATGCTCCATGGAGAAAGTAAGGCTCGGCTTGTGTCTTATAGAGAGGAACAGGCATCCCAAAGGAGTGAACAGATGTTAAATCAAAGATGTATGTGACAAGGTGACAATCTCATAGAAGTTCAGAAGTCCAGATGAGTGAAGTTAGAAGTGATTTAGATTGTGAAAGCCTTGGCCATCAAACTAAGATGTTTTGGATGTTAACCTAGTTAGTAGACAGTCATTCATGGCTTTTGGACAAAGATGGGCATAGCAATATTTTGACAAAAACGATATTTTAGAAAAATGTATTTGACAATAAAATGAAAAATTGATAGCCATGAGACCTCAGAATAAAATAATATGCTGATAACTCAGCTGCAATCTTGGAATTTAGTAACACCTTCTATGTTGAGAAATTGTAGCCTAGAGTGTTGGGTCAAGTTACTGTGAACGCAGTGAGATAGTAGTGACTAAATGTGGAGAAACTAAATTCAGATGGAACTGGCACACAAACCCACTGTGTACTGTGAAGTATTTTTATGGGTACTAGTCTTGCCATTATTGCAGCTAATGATGATATTGAGTAATTGCCAACTGTTGTTAATTACTTAAAACCAGTGCCTGAAGCAAGCTCTCATCGTGCAGAAAGTTGCCTTTCTTTGAACTTTAGAAAAAAAACTTGTTTGAAACATGGAACCTTAGAACAGGAGGTCTACCCTCGCAGTACATCTGCAGCCAGTCTCATTCCTGTTGTCTTTTCCACCCTTTCCTCTTCCACACCTGCCCCCTCCGTCTCCGGGCCAGTCCAGCTTTCCAGTCTTTCTCCCACCCCTTGTCTGGATCACAATCATCATTCAAACAGCTCTGGGTCAGTATCGCCTTTCACCAGAATTCCTGCAGCCGTGGAGGACGTGCAGAGCATCTTTCTTAGGACTCTCTTAAACTCTGAGGGTGTTTTCCGACACGCATTGCTTTGTAATTCAATAACAGGGCACTTGTGGCTTTTTTATGGCAGTTTTTTAAAAGCACTCAGAGTAAGAAAGAAAGGAAAGGTAGTAAAGCACATGCACATAAATGCTCACTGAGCACGTTCACGCATGTTCTTGTCAAATATTATTTTCAAAACCTGTCTGAGCAGGTCTGAGCTGTGTAAATTTGGTAAATCAGGGTTAGAGGGCAAAAATTCCGTTTGTTTCCTCATAGTAGAATAATATAATAGCATGTATATTATAAAGAAATTCAGAGGATGAGCTTTCTGAAATTCATTCCTTTTTTTTTTTAATTAGAGGTTAATTGCTTTACAATGTTGTGTTGATTTCTGCCATACATCAACAGGAATCGGCCACAGGTATACAAATGCCTTCTCCCTCCTAAACCCCCCTTCATCTTCCCATTCCTTCTTGTTTAATCATAAAATGGGGAATTATATGCTTTATATCATTTTAATTTCTTGAATATATTTGCTCAAGAAAGTACATTTTAACACAGTTTAGTACCATACATGCTGAAAACAAGTTGCTAATGCATTTGGGCAAAGATTCCCATTTCATTTCCTGAACTTTCCTCCTTTTTTGGCTATAGGTTTATTAGTTTAGTACTCCAGCAAGCGTTGTTACCAATTCTCTGAGATAATAAATGTATTTTATAATAATAGTTATAAACCTGCCAGAATATCATAGAGGTTACATTGTTGGGTATCTAAACAGAACCAAAATCATTGCAAAGTTATTTTAAAACAGTTCTTAATTATTTATGTAATCATAGATTATGGCTTGCAGAAGATGTTGATGAGATCATTCTACAAACTAGCTATGTAGGTTCCTTACAAGGGCAGTTCAGTTCAGTCACTCAGTCATGTCCAACTCTTTGCGACCCTGTGGACCACAGCACGCCAGGCCTCCCTGTCCATCACCAACTCCCGGAGTTTATGCAAACTCATCTCCATTGAGTTGGTGATGCCATCCAACCATCTCACCCTCTGTTGTCCCCTTCTCCTGCCTTCAATCATTACCATTATCAGGGTCGTTTTCAGATTAGTCAGCTCTTCGCATCAGGTGGCTAAAGTATTGGAGTTTCAGCTTCAACATCAGTCCTTCCAGTGAATTTTCAGGACTGATTTCCTTTAGGATGGACTGGTTGGATCTCCTTGCTGTCCAAGGGACTCTCAAGAGTCTTCTCCAACACCACAGTTCAAAAGCATCAGTTCTCCAGTGCTCAGCTTTCTTTATAGTTCAACTCTCACCTCCATACACGACTACTGGAAAAACTATAGCCTTAACGAGATGGACCTTTGTTGGCAAAGTAATGTCTCTGCTTTTTCATATGCTGTCTAGGTTGGTTATAACGTTTCTTCCAAGGAGTAAGCATCTTTTAATTTCATGGCTGCAGTCACCATCTGCGTGATTTTGGAGCCCCCAAAAAATAAAATCAGCCACTGTTTCCCCATCTATTTGCCATGAAGTGATGGGACCAGATTCCATGATCTTAGTTTTCTGAATGTTAAGCAGAAAAGGTTGAGTTTATTTACCAACAAGGGCAGTAACTCTTAGTAAATAAACTCAGCTTTTTCTCTATGTAGACACTGTGTTTTGGTAAACATGATATATACATATATCTCAATTATTGACAGCAACATTCATTCTTACTAATAAGAATTCAGCTTCCCATCCCTCACAGCATCCCCTTTATCCTTTAATAGATCATCACCAAGAAGGAAGAAACACAGGTCTTTGAGTACCCAAAATAGATACTCACAGCATCACCCTGTAAAGATAATGCTCTTCACTTAGTGAGAGAAACGTATACCCACATTTTAGTGATGATTCATACATACTTGGTTGTGTTGTTCCAAGCCTTCCATAATTGGATGGGCAAGTTAGAAAAGGGGTGGGGGAGGGTAGGAGGTTCCAGCGAAAGGAAAGCCACAACTCAAAGTAGCCAAGTGACAGCTGGTGGCCTGAAAACAAAAGAAGAAACAGAAAATCTGTCAAAAGCATCCGAAAAAGCACAGCTGTCTCAGGCCTTTTGGAAAGGTGCAATAAGCTCAACCTGTTTTTTTTTTTTTTCTTTCTGTCTTAAAATTTTTTAGTTTGCATTAGGGTATATCCAGTTAACAAGCAACATTGTGATAGTTTCAGATGAACAGAAAAGGGACTCAGTGAGTTGACTCACTGGAAAAGACTCTGATGCTGGGAGGGATTGGGGGCGGGAGGAGATGGGGACGACAGAGAATGAGATGGCTGGATGGCATCACCAGCTCGATGAACATGAGTTTGAGTGAACTCCGGGAGTTGGTGATGGACAGGGAGGCCTGGCGTGCTGTGATTCATGGGGTCGCAGAGAGTCAGACACGACTGAGCGACTGAACTGACTGACTGACTGATGCATATATATGTATCCATTCTCCCCCAATTCTCCCTCCCATCCAGGCTGCCACATGACACTAAGCAGAATTCCATGAGCTATACCGTAAGTCCTTGTAAATTATCCATTTTAAATAGAGCAGTGTGTACCTTGTAAATTATCCATTTTAAACAGAGCAGTGTGTACCTTGTAAATTATCCATTTTAAATATAGCAGTGTGTACATGCCCATCCCACTGCCTGTCTCTTCCCTCCATCTTTCTCCCTCGTAACCATAAGCTGTTTCTCAAAGCCTGTGAGTCTGTTTCTGTTTTGTTCATGTGTATCATTTCTTTTCAGATTCCACAAATAAGGGATGCCATGTGAGATCTCTCTTTCTTGTCTGACTTACTTCGCTCAGTATGATGCTCTCTAGGTCCACCCATGTTGCTGCAAATGGCATTATTTCAAGCTCAACCTGTTTTGAGAAACCTAACAGCATCTCTATCAGGAGAGTTAAGTGTAACAAATGATGTTCAAATTAGTGACACTGAGTCATTAAAAAAAATGACTGATATATTCTGCTCAATCAGTATTGATTTTCTATTTAATATTATAAAGGGATTTTCTATTTTATGCACTTAAAAGTAAGGGAGAATACTCCAAACCTAACCCTATCCCCTTCAAAACTTCCCCTGGGTATTTTTCCACCCATCGTATTCTCTCTTTGACATACTCTCTAGTGACTTCTTTCTCAGACTGGTTGAGTTCCTCCCTTCTTAAGGGAAAAAAATTCCCTTTTCCTTGGATGCTGTGTCAACCATATCTCTATTGATTTTCTCTATTGATTTAGTGTTAGAGTTGTGTCCAATTCTGTGACTCCATGGACTGTAGCCTGCCAGGCTCCTCCATCCATGGGATTCTCCAGGCAGGAATCCTAGGGTGGGTAGCCATTCCTTTCTGGAAAGAGAGTTTATACTCTATCTTCATTTTCTTTCCCTCCAGTTTATTCCTCAATCCACCAGTTGCAGCCCCCCATCCCCACTCTATTTCAGCTATGGTTCCTCTGATCTAATTGCCAAATAAAGTGTGTTTCAGCTCATTTCTTACTAGGTTTCTCTAAGACAGTTGTCTGTCTCTCCTCCTGGCCTGAGGTCTTGCGTTCGTTCTGTTTCCCTCCTTGATCTTTGTTCCCGTCGTTCTAGACTTCCAGGACACCAGTCCCCGTCCCCAGCTTTCCCCAGTCTTAATGTTCTCCAGGATTCACTTATGCTTTCTTGTTATTTTTAATCACTGTCTCTATGCTGATAATGCCTAAATTCATATCCAAGCCTATCTTAGCCTCTTCCACAAAGTTTGAAAATTCTTCTAGTAATATTTATTGGAAACTCCCACCTGAGGGTCTCATGCGTGCTTAGTCACACAGTCATGTCCAACTCTCTGTTTCTTCATGGACTGTAGCCTGCTAGGCTTCTCCATCCATGGAATTCTCCAGGCAGGAATCCTAGGGTGGGTAGCCGTTCCCTTCTCCAGGGGATCTTCTTGACCTAGAGCTTGAACCCGGGTCTCCTGCGTTTCAAGTGGATTCTTTACATCTGAGCCACCAGGGAAGCCCTACAACTGAGTACCTGATAGGTTTATTAAATTCTTTAAATCCAAAGTCAAATATAAAATGCTTTTTTCCATGCATTTCTTCCCTTTTTCGTATCTCAGTTGGTCATACTACTCAGTCATCCAAGCACTTCATGTTCAGAAAATGAAACAAAAACGAGTAACAAACGACATTAGATCTCTTCAGATCTAGCCATGCAGAGATAACCACTGCTACTTGCTTTCTAGTCTTCTAAATGTTTGTGTACTTCTGTGTATTTTTAATGAAATCACAAGATGTGACCATTTGCTGCTGTAACATATTTTTCGTTTAATGAAAAATCTTTTTTATTTATATATTTTAATTGAAGTATAGTTGATTTACATGTTGTGCTAGTTTCAGGTGTATAGCAAAGTGAATATATATACACACACATATATATTTTTTTCAGATTCTTTTCACATATGAAAATGAAAGTGTTAGTTACTCAATTGTGTCTGACTCTTTGCAACCCTGTGGATGATAGCCCACCAGGCTCCTCTGTCCATGTACTTATCCAGGCAAGAATACTGGAGTATTCCTTTCTCCATGAGATGGTTCCAACCCAGGGATAGAACCCAGGTCTCCTGCATTGAAGGCAGATTCTTTACCGTCTTAGCCAACAGGGAAGCCCTTTTCACATATAGATCATTACAAAGTAGAGAGTATAGTTCCCTGTACTATACATAGGTCCTTGTTGCATATCTGTTTTTATATCGTAGTGTGTATATGTTACTCCCAAAATAAAAGTGAAAGTGAAGGTCACTCATCCATGTCTGACTCGACTCCCTGGACTGTACAGTCCATGGATTTCTCCAGGCCATAATTCTAGAGTGGGTAGCCTTTCCCTTCTTCAGGGTATCTTCTCAACCCAGGGATCGAACCCAGGTCTCCTACATTGTGGGCAAATTCTTTACCAGCTGAGCCACAAGGGAAGCCCAAGAGTACTGGAGTGGGTAGCCTATCCCTTCTCCAGAGGATCTTCCCTGATTCCTAATTTATCCCTCCCCTATTCTCACCTTTCCCCTTTGGTAACCATAAGTTTGTTTTCTGTGTCTAAAAAATTCTTAAACTTTCTTCTGCTTCAAAATATACTTTGAAGTTGTTGATATTCAAAATGGTTTTTGAAGTTGTTCGTATTCTTGCCAATAATGTTATTTATCAACAGTATTAAGCATTTATATAATCTTTGTCAACTTTCTTGCTTTTTCCTTAAGGAAGAAATGATTGAAAATGAAAAAGAAAAAAAAGATATAACATCTAATATGAAAATACTCCCTGGAAAGGAGGAGAAAATTCCTTGTTAGATGATAGTAGCAGTAAGATTAGCCTAATTATGCTCAATAAGTAATGCCATCAATTGAGTGCTTTCTGTGTGCCCCACAGTTCTAAGGACTTTGCATAATCCTCACCATAAATCTGTGAAGTTGGATAAATTATTTTTTCTTGTTTTATAGTTGTAGAAACCGAAATGCAGAGAGGTTATAACTAGCCCAAGGACACATAGGTAATTCACAAGAGTCTGGAGTCAAACTTGGGCAGTCTGTTCCAGAGATCAGTCTCCTGACAGCATTGCTAATCTGCCTTTTGTTGTACCCTAGGGCATCCTTTCTACTGGAGTGTACCATTTAGCAGTCAATTTCTTAGAATAAAACTAATAAATAATATAGCTGGTTGAGTTCTCAAAATCTTTAATGGATAGTAAAGACAGAAGCAAAAAGATACCATTTCTATGAGATAGTAATGAATGTTTCATTTATTATGGATGGTTATTCCAGTTTGTTTCTGATAATACAGTAGGCAAATATATATATACCCTGCTTCTCTGGTGACTCAGCGGTAAAAACTCACCTGCAATGCAGGAGACGTGGGTTTGAACCCTGGATCGGGAAGAGCCCCTGGAGAAGGAAATGGCAAACCACTCCAGTATTCTTGTCTGGAGAATCCCATGGACAGAGGAGCCTGGCAGGCTACAGTCCATGGGGTTACAAGAGTCAGACATAATTTAGTGACTCTGCTGCTGCTGCTGCTAAGTCGCTTCAGTTGTGTCCGACTCTGTGTGACCCCATAGATGGCAGCCCACCAGGCTCCCCCCATCCCTGGGATTCTCCAGGCAAGAACACTGGAGTGGGTTGCCATTTCCTTCTCCAATGTGTGAAAGTGAAGTCTCTCAGTCATGTCCCATGGACTGCAGCCTAAGCAACAACAAATTTCAGGTTTAGGATAATTTTCTAAGTTCACTGGAAATGGAAGTATTGCTGCATTTTCCAAATGATGGTTTAAAAACTGTGACTTCTTCCAATCTGCTAATACCGGAAGCTAAATTTATAGGAGGTGAGGGATAGAATGAAAGAGGTCCCCTGCTGTCAGTCCCCCCGCACTGCCTTACTCTCATTCGCATTCTCTCTGCTGGTGAGGATATGCTGTGCCTGTTGTATTTCAAAGTGTAGTGTCTGGCAGTTGTAGATACACTTGGAAGGAAGGAAATAAGGAGGAAGAGGGGGTGGAAGGAATAAAAGAAGGATGAAGGGAAGGGAGGAAAGAAAGAAAGGATGGGGGAGGGAGAAAAGGGAGGAGAGATTTCTCACACTGGGAGGAGGTTGGAAAAATCTCCAGATTTACCCAGCCGCCTCTACATTTGCTCTAATCCTAGCTTCCCTATCACTCTTGCTCAGACCAAAGTTTGGGGATATCCTTATGTGTCTTCTTTCTGTCTCATCTCATTTCCAGTCCATCAGGGGTCCTGAAACCCCTACAGTCAAATCACACCCAGAGCCCAAGTTCATTTCACCACCTCTAATTTCTTCCCTATTGCAAGCCACCATCTTCCCTGGCCTGGAGGATCTCTGTGGCCTCGTAATAGTTCACTCTGCTTCTCCCCTTGCTGTACAACGGTCTGTTCTAAGACAGGAGCCAATGCAGATCATTTCATGCCACTCCTCTGCTCACAAACATGCCATGATTCCCCATCTCCCTCAGAGTTCAAGTGCTTATCGTGACTTACAGCGTCCAACCTGACTTGGTACTTCTTTCATCTCTGGCCTTCCCTCCCATACTTCTCCCCCTCATTTACTCAGCTGCAGCCACACCGGCCTCCTTGCTGATGTCCAAGCACATCAGGTACACATGCATCTTAAGAATTTGCTGTATGACAAGCTCTTCCCCCCCGCAGTAACCGTAAGCCAACTACCTAATTTTCCTCAGACTTTTGGTCAAGTCTTATCTTCTGCGTGAAGCCAGCCATGACCATCTTATTTTTACCTGCATCTTGAATTTCCCCTATTTCCCAGTCCTGGCTCTACTATTTGTATGTTTGTTTGTTTTCATACCATGTCTTTCGTTCGAACATATAATTTATTACATTTATTATTTAGTATCTGTCCCCATTAGACGGTGAGCTCCTTGTGGACACAGATCTTTGCCTGTTGGGTTCACTGGTAAAGGTACATATAGAACAGTACTTTGGTCATAGCAGTTGCTCAGTACACTCTTGAATAAATGAATAATCACCCTACTCAGTGGCTCTAACAGAGATGATATGACTTCATTGGTTTCCCATTAAGAGCATTGTTCTCACTGCCAAATCCATGTCCCCAGTCAAGAGTTTCACTAGGAGATCAGGCACAGCAGGGACATCAGCCCTTTGATGCCTGAAAGTTGTGGTCTTGGTCTCTGGAAGCCCAATTCCCTCTGGATTTAGGATAGAAAAATGAGAACACATTCAAATAGCTCACTCTTAGTATTTTAAAAGAAAGACATTATCTGACAAATAGTGCTGATTGATGTTTGTGTCAATGGTCAGTCCTGTGTTAATGGCACTTACGCTAATAGGAGAACTCAGGAGGACGGTTATCAGCTGACAGCATATCAAAAAGTGTGCTCCTAAGGAGCTTTTTAATCTTACTTTGGTTTAGTGGTTTACTCTCTTAAGTTGTGTCCGACTCTTGTGACGCCAGGGACTGTGGCCCTCCAGGCTCTTCTCTCCTTGGGATTTTCCAGGCAAGAATACTGCAGTGGTTAGCCATTTCCTTCTCCAGGGTATCTTCCCCACCCAGGGATTGAATCCAGGTCTTCTGCATTGGAGGTAGGATTCTTTACCAACCAACTGAGCCACCAGGGAAGCTTAAGAAACTAGAGGAAGTTCCCTAAGGATAAGCCCGCATTTTGCCAACCCTCCTCTAGTTCCAGCCTCATGCTTGCTCAGTCATAGGTCAGAAGGAGCCAAATTGAAACAGATTTAAAATATGCAGAGCCATCCACTCTGAGAACAAAAAGAAAATCCAGGAGAAAAGATGAGTTGTGGGTAGAAAGCTAAGCCATTTCTCTCTGATTTGGGTGAACCCAGAGGAGAAAACGTCTAAGCCCCGTGTGACACCAAGAAAGGTGTCTGGATCAGCAAAGTATACAGGTAGAGATCCTTTGTTCTCCTTTCTCTCTTTAAAGAAACTTTCATGGGACTTCCCTGGTGGTTCAGTGGTTAAGACCACCCTCCCAATTCAGGGGGCCTGGGTTCGATCCCTGGTCAGGGAACTAGATCCCACATGCCACAACTAAAGATTTCACATGCCATAGCTAAGACCCAGAAAAACCAAACTAAAAAAAAAGAAAAAAAGAAAAAGAAAACACACTTTTCCAGCCAGAATCTGGAAAAGAATGCACTTCTGGACAACTCTCCTTGGTACTTTGGCATTGGTAGGAGGCAATATCTTGTATTGGTTCAAGGTGCCAGCTCTAGAGTCACACTGCTCTGAATCCCAGCTCTGTCATCACTACTCGTGACAACTCATGCCTCCTAACCTCAGTTTCCATAGTTGGAAAAGAGGGATAATAATAGCAGCACCCTTAGTAGGAGGATTAAACAAGATAATCCACACGTTGCTCGGCACTGTGCCTGGTACATGGGCAGTGTTCAGCAGAAGTTAGCTGCTGTATGCTGCAGAGCTGCTAGAGCCACTATCCTTGTAAAAATTTTACATGAAAAATGATGTATGTTTTGGGGGCAGATTATCTGGGGGTATTGCCTCAGGAAGAACAGTCGGCCACCCACACAGATCCTTACGGAGCAGTATTTTCCTTGGTGAACTCACCGTACCAGGGTTTGCACATCAACCATGCAGTCTTAGAAATGTGATCTTGTGCTTCTCAGGAACGATGATGTCCACCTCCAAAGCCCACAAGAGCCTTAAAGCTAGAATATCAGTTGATTCCTTAGAAAGCTACAAAATGTTTTGGCCCCAACAGTGCCAACATTGTCTCTCTGTAGGTAAGTTCAGAAATGCCAAATGCCTGCGTAGTGTGGATTTAGAGTAAGCAGAGTCACCCGTGATCAAAGAGTTTACTCTCTCCTGGTTCTGAGGAGCTAGGCCCTCCAGGTGAGCAGGAGAGATGGTCTTTTTAGGAGGGCAGGCTCACTCCCAGGGTCCACACAGGTGCTTCCTGTCTCTAAGGGCAGTGCCTATCAAGTCTCCTCTGATTTACCTGCTAGCCACCCTCCCTTGAGGGCTTTCCAGGTGACTCAGTGGTAAAGAATCCACCTGCAGTGCAGGAGACACAGGTTCAGTCCTTGGGTCGGGAAGATCCCCTAGAGGATGAAATGGTAAACCACTCTAGTATTCTTGCTGGGAAAATCCCATTGACAGAGGAGTCGCGGGGTGGGGGGGTGCTGCAGTCCATGGGATTACAAAAGATGAGCAACTAAACAACAACAACACCCTTCCTTGAATGGAAGAGTTCTTTCTCCAGATGCATCAAAACTAGTGCCCTCAACCAGCCACTCTCTGGGTCTGACTTGGGCATCTCTTGCAGATGATTTTGCATAACTCTAGATTGATCTCATAGTTTGACCTTGAAATATGGTAGATAACTTTGTTTTGTCCATTTTTTGACTCTAAGGGAACCACTTAAATGTTGTCGGTTGCACTCTTCTCCAGGCCACCAGGCCAAGAGTTGTCAAAGTTCTGAATGCTGGGCTCAGTAGGCTAAAGGCATGTCCTAGTCCCTGCCTCTGGCTTCAGGACTAGATAGAGCTTCAGCCCAACCTAGGCCCCACTTGGATCCTTCAACACCTCCTGCTGTCCTCCTCTGCTAGCCCTTGGCAGGCCGGCAAGTCTGGTAACACTCTAAAGACCGACTTCTGTGGCTTTGGATTTGCCCTAACTTGGCATCCACATTTCAATGCTCCATATTCAAATGAAGTCTCCTTATGGCTTTTCATGGTTCCCATGCGTTTCCTTCCCAGAACTTATCACAAATGAAATCATCCTTTGTATTTATTTTGCTGTTGTTATGCTCTACTAATTTGCCCATGAAAGAAGAAACTATGCTTGTTTATCTTCCAGTATGCCTGATATTAAAACAGTGCATGGCACATAGAGGCTTTAATGAATGTATATTGACTAGTCAATGCTTCTTAGTCGTGTCTGACTCCTTGTGACCCCATGGACTGCAGCTCACCAGGCTTCCCTGTCCTTCACTATCTCCCAGAGTTTGCTCACACTCATGCCCATGGAGTCAGTGATGCTGTATGACCATCTCATCCTCTGTTGCCCGCTTCTCCTGTCCTCAATCTTTCCCAGCACCAGGGTCTTTTCCAGTGAGTTGGCTCTTTGGATCAGGTGGCCAAAGTATTGGAGCTTCAACTTCAGTATCAGTCCTTCCAATGAGTATTCATGGCTGATTTCCTTTAAGATTGCCCAGTTTCATCTCCTTGCTGTCCAAGGGACTCTCGAGTCTTCTCCAGCACTACAATGGCATCTGTATTTCATATCATGCCTTGACATAGAATTTTGTGAATGCACACACACACACAGGTGTGGCTCCCTTTCTAGATTCTAAGCTGCTTATCTAAGATTAGGTGATCAATAATTTTAGAAAAAATAAACTGCGTCTCTATGCCTTTTACATGACAGCCCTACATATTTATAATTTCTCACTAGTATAAGAAGACAAGTGGTGAGAGGCTTAAAACTATTAAAGTGAAAAACCATATTGGAACACCAGCATAAAACAACAGTTGCCCTTTATATCTTTAAAAGTCCCTTTTCTAGACAGTGATTCTCATATATCTGTATTTTTCTGCTGGGCATTTTTCCAGAATAATATTTGTTTTAGTTGTTAAGTTGTGTTTGGCTCTTCACAACCTCATGGACTGTAGCCCACCAGGCTCCTCTGTCCATAGGATTTCCCAGGCAAGAATACTGAAATGGGTTGCCATTTCCTCCTCCAGGGATCTTTCCAACCCAAGGGTTGAACTCATGTCTCCTGTGTCTCCTTCACTGGCAGGCAGATTCTTTACCACTGAGCCACCAGGGACAACCCTGATAAAATCTTGCTGAGAAACTCAAATGAAATTTTTAGCCAATCTAATATATACTTAATTTCTTTATATGGTGCCTTCCTCTTGCCTATCACAAAGAAGCTTTGTGTCTTACCTTGGAAAAAATATACATTTCTACCAATTTATATTTTATGGACATGGTTGACCAGCCATCAGTCTTTATATAATAATATCATCAATGAAATACAAGCAGGTTTGAAGTTGCTCTCTATTACTTTTAAACTATAGATTTTTCCCCTGCCCCAGCTGTGTGCATTAGTAGTCTTAACTTGTAACCTGTGGGCCCACATGATGGTTCATGCCTTTCAGAAGAAAATTCAATGAACCTTCTGAAATTACATATAGAAATGTGAGTACACATTCATTACCTGCATTTTTCTGGGGAGTTAATCCAGTCATAATGTTTTAAAGTTTAAGAACTCCAATTATATAGTGATTGTAAATATACTTATCCTCTTAAATTCCTCTCTTACTAATTCAAAAATAATATTATTTTTTCTACTTCATATGCAACCAGTTTCTTCTGGAGGAATTGGACATTTATATAAACCTTCACTCCATCTTTCATCTTTGCATTACACTTCTAGTTAACAGTAACATGTTACAAACCCTCTACCCCAGATTCTCTGTCTTCTCTCTGGCAACTTCACCACCATGAACTTTCAAAATTGGTGGATTACACCCCTCTTGTGGTCCCTGGACCAGAGTGTGAGCATCAGCTGGACACTCATGAGAGACTCAGGAATGCAGTTCTGTTAAATCAGAGCCTGCATTTTAACAAGATCCCTAGGAGAGTCCTAGGCACATTCAAGCTTAAGAAGCCTAGAACTGGTCCATCTAGTATCTCACTTTCCTGTTTTTAAAATTTTCTTTAGTTCCACTAACAATTATCATAGGATTTCTATTTTAATATCACCTAACAGTTTGATTAAATCTCTTATCTTTGGATTTTGCAGGAGTCTAGGAGTGGGAGAGTAAGTCAGTTAACTGGTCTGATTATTAAAGAGCACTGCTATTCAGGACATGTGTATAGTTTCTCTGATTCTCAGCAGAACTTTTTGGTGCCTCCCGCCTCTGCTTTTTGATTTAGTGCATGTTCTTCTCTAGTGTATTTGAAAATATTGACCGTTAGAGACCGGAAAATTTAGTTTTTTTAAAAATGAATGCTATAGAATAAGTAACTTTATTAAAAATGGAAAATGCAATGCTTATGCTGTATTACATTGGAAAAATTCCGTTTATAATCTGAAAATGTTCTAAAGCAGGATTTTGCTATCCCAGTTTTCCATAATAGATCTAGCAGCATCAAATGAAACATCTTTTCTGCTCCATGGTATGTGTACCAAACACTCTTTCTCTCCAACATTCAACTTTCATCTCTAAGAGTTTAGGGAATTTATGGCTTGGTGCATTTGATGTGGCACCATTCCACATGTGAGGCATGGTGATTTGGATAGCACGATAGAAGTGTGTGCCAAGAATAATTGGCTTCTGTATTGCGGAACAGCTCAAATACTGTGTGTATCACAGCATGTAATTTGGGTGTACAAGATGCCTGTAGTTCAAAGTGTTCTACTCCTCTGCAGTGGCAGGCTGGGTTTCCTGTTGGCTGGCTCCTTGTGTTTGGATTCAACAGCCTGGGTGCAGTTAGAAAGAAAACATCCATCTAGAAAGTACTTCTTATAACCCTGCAAATGGGGAGACCTTGGCTCCCAGGTCCTTTACCTCCCTCCCTCCCTCCCCTCCTTCCTTCCATGAGGAATAATGCAAAGCAACTCTCTCTGCTTACTTTGACCGTCAGCTTTCCCTGAGTAGCGTTTCTTTGCTATTATTAAGAATTACCCGAGGCTCTGATAGAACTTGCAGATTCCCAGGCTGTTCCTCTTCCAATCTGATTCAGTAGTTTGAGAAGGAGTAGAAGAAAACTTGTGTGTTTTATTTGTCTGTTTGTTTGACTAGTGTTCCAAGCTTGTAACCAAGCTCATAGGGAAAGATTTTGGAGTTAAGATAGACTCTGGTTGTTAACACCTGCTAGATGACTTTGGATAGATTACCTAAACCTTCTAAGCCCTGCTTTTTAATGTGCCAAAGAGGGGTGATGCTAAGTAGGCATAAGTATTGTCGTAAGGGGACAATAAAGTACCCAACATGGTGTATATGCATGGTTTATAGTTTATAGTCAATAATGTTCATCCCTTTCTCTCGTTGCAGTGTAAGGCTTTTGAAGGGTCAGTTTTGAATTTTCCCCCAAATGTTTATCTGTGCTAGGTATAATTTGTAAAGTAAAACACAGGTAATGAAACACAACCAAATTTTAGTTCAACAAAGACTTTTGAGGGTCTGTAGTATGTCATGAATTTGAACGTACATTACTTAATATAACCATCACAATGAACCCTATATGTGGTAGACATTATCATTCCTACACAACAGATACCTAAACAAGGCCCAGGGATAGCTTTATGTTTAGTAAAGATATTAGAGTCCCAGTCCAGTACTTTTTCTCCTCTATCACAGCAACCTTTGCCCCTGATATTTTGTCTGTTTTTAAAATAACTAATGTCTATACACTTGTCCACACATAGCTCTAAAGTAAAGTTAAATTTCTGAATAATGTATTTTTTTTCAAATCATCTCAATTATTTATTTCATGAAATCTCTTTATATGGATCAGGGATCCTCAAACTCAAATGCATAAAGGGTCAGGCAGGTGATGTAAAATGACATCACCTGGTCTGGGCAGCTGTCAGACAGTAAGGAGGGGTGGAGACTGTGGCAAACTAGAGGGACTACTAGTCCATCTGAAAGAAGCCGTTTCTGCTTAGCTCCAGACTCTTTCTGAAGTGCCAGGATGTGGGTTCCCTAATGTCAAGTCTTCAGCTTTTTTAAGACAGGAAGAATTCCAAAATTTTATGTGAAATTTCCCAATTTCTAAACACTGTGTGTGGGCCAAACCACATCAGTGGGCCACCTCTGGCTGGAAGACTGCCAGTTTGCAGTCTTGACCTCACTGCCCTTCATTCTGCACTTCTTTTGACTTGGTGCATAGTTCATTTAAATGGCTTGAATACATAGTGGGCACTTCTGGGTAATGTCTTCATAGTATACTCAAATTTCTGGACTGACCTTTAGTTTCCCAGGTTCAGAATTTTTATTTTCTCAGAATCCAGTTAGATTGAGTGTTGTTACTGATACTCAGAACTCAAGCACTTCATACAAAAACAAGATCACTAATTAAGTCATTGATAGTGAGAAACATATTACTAAGTAGACAGGGTACTGTAGTAGCCTGATCAGTTAATTCTCTCCTTGTAATTCATCTGCCTGGAAGGCAGTTGCCTACCTAGAAGCTGCTTTCATGCATATAGAGTCAGAACCCAGACACAGAGGGACTTGAAAAAAGTACCTCCTTGTGTTGGGTCTTAGAATCTTCCCTCCTTATGGTAGCCATGCCCCTGGGTTACTGCCCAGAGATTTTATTAAAATCCAGATTTTAAGGCTTTATACTCTAAAGATTATGGATCAGTATATAATCTTTGAGTAGATTATGATTCACTACCTCTGGAGTAGGTGCTAAGAATATTGCATTTCTAACAAGTTCTCAAATGATGCTGATATTGATGGACTGCTGGATGGGGAACTCCCTTTGAGAACTATGAGGTTGGCCAAAAAGTTTGTTTGGGTTTTTTTCTTTAATATCTTATCGAAAAACCCAAAAGACCTTCTGATCAACCCAATACTTTGCTCTAATTCACCTTCACCTACTGCTCTTGTCTGTGTCTCGCTTTAATATGCTAAGATGCTGCTGCTGCTGCTGCTAAGTCACTTCAGTTGTGTCCGACTCTGTGTGACCCCATAGACGGCAGCCCATCAGGCTCCCCCGTCCCTGGGATTCTCCAGGCAAGAACACTGGAGTGGGTTGCCATTTCCTTCTCCAATGTGTGAAAGTGAAAAGGGAAAGTGAAGTCGCTCAGTCATGTCTGACTCGTAGCGACCCCATGGACTGCAGCCTACCAGGCTCCTCCGTCCATGGGATTTTCTAGGCAAGAGTACTGGAGTGGCTTGCCATTGCCTTTGTCACATCCTAATGCTGGGTTTGGGACCTAGATATTTGGACAATTTTTAGGTTTTCCATTTTTGCCTTTTTAGATTATTTCACTTAAGTGAAAATGTTTAATTCACTAACCTGTCAAGTCCAAAATGCCATTGATTGTAAAACACCCTTGGATTTTAGAGACATCAAAATTGTGAAAAAAAGAATGCACTTTTCTAATCACTGCAGTTCAGTAAATTAGACCTCAGTTTGGGGTAATCTCCCCTGGACTATGTTATATAAAGCTCAACTGGGTAGATACATTTGAAGAAAGGATTGTTGTGCATTTTGTTTGAGCACAAGATGAATTTTAAACTTACCTTTCCCAGTTCTTAGTAGAAAAGACACTGCTGGCACAGTGATCTATGACTGACTTTGTCATCTAATTGAAATTTATTGTTATTGTATTTGTCCTCTGCTACTCCAGATTGACCCTGGAATGCCAGATCTTCACTATGGAATGAATCTCTTTTTTGCCTTATTAGATTAGTAGGGCCATGTACCTTTTAAAAAAATAGTTATCAGACTCACCACTTCCTTGGCCACTCAGGGAAGGACAATTAAGACAAGGGTTGCTCAACTGTTCTAATTCTACCTTGTCTGTATGGTCATAAATTACTGTTCCTAAGGAAAAAGGACTTGGAAAAAATGACTGTTCATTTCAGTAAGCATCTGCACGCATACGTAAGAGGATGACTTGAGAGACAGAAATTCTAAATCTATCCTGGGACTCAGTCTATTACTGGAAAATCTCTTGGGGGTTCATTTATTAATTTTGGGGGAAAAATCACTAAGTAAAGTCCCTTAGTTATGTAAACATTAGGCCTCCAGGCATCTTTTTCCTCAGAGAAAGAGTGTGACAAGATCTCCTTTTCATTAAAACCTGCTCCTCTCCTTGGTAATGTTTAAGGAGAGTGCAAACCAAATTACCTAAGAACTTTGGAAGTCTACTGGAGAAAAGAGCCTGAACCCTCAACTTTCTCGGTGAAATGAGAAGGGAAACACATTAAAATGGGGTCAGGTGGTCTCTAGTCAGGCGATAATACTGCTATCTGATATAGGAGGTCCTAAAGGCGTTAAGACGTCATGATGAAGGGGAAACCTGGACTGCCTGTTCCAGGCCATGGCCTAAGGTTGATGATGAGGGCTGCTTTTTATTTAAACAAGAGTTAAAATTAAAGAGCAACAGTCTTGAAGTGTGTGGCTGGTCCATTCTAGAAGCCAGTGGCGGCCTGAACCAACAGGACACAGGACTTAACAAGACCAGTGTTGCACTGTGATATCAGCGGCAGAAGCCTTCATGCTGATTGTGGTCATCTCTCCATCTGAAGTTTAGAAGCAAGGGTCTACGTTAGACTGAATAACCAACAAGCGGGAGACCAGATTTCCTGCTTAAAGTCTCCTGAGATTAACTGGAAAAACAAGAGATGTGACAGTATTTGCAATCTAAGCATTACCCTGTGTGAATATAGGATCACATGAGACTAAATCTATTTGACAAGCAGGTAGACCCACAAGAAAATTATTCAAGTCTAGTTAGGGAAACTGACATCTATTCATCTAGAAAACTACTGAGTATCTCCTGTGTGTCACGAACTGGGATTCACAGCGAAATGAAATAATACAACCTTTACACTCAGAGGATTTTCCAGAGTCAATAGACCCAGTGTAATATGTTGCTGAATAGCTAGTGACCTTTGCTGCAAACGGATGGCACGGAATAAGATTACGTGTGAATTCAGGTGGGAGCCACCTTCTAAATATTTTTAATTTATATTTACAGATATTGGTGCACCACCAAATAGAAGTGTGGCTTGCTATGTTCGGTATTTTTGAGAAATTACTTAGGTCAGGGGTCTAATGCCTGAATACCTGAATTGGAGCTGATATAATAATAGAACTAAAGTGCACAATAAATGTAATACACATCAGTCATCCCAAAACCATCCCCCTCCCCAGTCCATGGAAATATTGTTTTCCACAAAGTTGGTCCCTGGTGCCAGAAAGGTCAGGGACCGCTGACTTAGATGACCTCAGTGGAACAGGTGGTGAATGGGACTGAGAAAAAAATGATCAGCAAAGCCACTGGAAACAGGGCGAGAGGCCAGTTTAGGAGAGCATTGGAATGTTCTAAGCATGGCATTGTGAAAGAAAATTGGAATTTTTACCATATGCTGAGTGTTACGGAAAATAAAGATGGTAGAGACACTGCTTTCAACATGCTTAAGACATAAAACAAGTAAAACATGAGAGCAGGAGCCTAATTATGTAGTTCAAAGTGCTGAAGAAAGCGTGTGGTAATGACTTGACCATCGTGATTGTGTTTGGTTGGGAATGCTGTTGGGAGCAGAGTGTAAGTAAGTGATGACCATGGTTGAGGAAGAAATAAGATTAGTGCAATGACTTAAAAGAAAAAGTGGCCTCAGAACATTCAAACCTCCTTTGTATAGCGGCAGACACTATTTTGAGAATGTCAGTTTCAGGAGATGCCATAGTAAGGTGTTTGTGTGTGTGCTTAAAAAGTCACCATCATGAAAGATCTGGAGTCCACTCATAAAGTTCAAGTTCCAATTTTTGAGCATGGATGTAGAGCATTCTGCTGTCCTACAAACAGTAACTGTCAAATTATACAGCACAGCTCTTATTTTCTTGGTAATTTAGTGACCATGTAAACATGTATATGACTTGTGGTAAATATGGTGATTCTCACTTTATAACCAAAGAGGCTGGGTGTTACAGCTTGTGAGCAGTTATGACTGTAAAGCCTGCTGTGTGAGTCACTGGGTTTGGCCCAGGTATTAAGACGTGTTATTATTCATGTTGGTTAGCTGAATTTCCTGGGCTAACCTCGTTGGAGTTTGCTTTGTTGGCAAAGGACCAGATCTTTACTGATAGACCAGGTGTCTGAATTCTGCTCCCAGTTCTCTGCTAACTGGTTCTGCAGTTTGGGGAAGACTTTTTAATCTTTCTGTTCTCAGTTTCTCTATCCATAAGCAAGGAAACAGACCAAATTCCACTCGAAATTGAGAAATCAGTGATTCTATAGCGTGGCAGAGACTGCTGTGCTGTACTTAGTTGCTCAGTCATGTCCAACTCTTTGCGAACCCATGGACTGCAGCACACCAGGCTCCTCTGACCGTGGGGATAGACCAGGCAAGAATACAACAGTGGGTTGCCATGCCCTCCTCCAGGGGATCTTCCCAACACAGGGATTGGACTCAGGTCTCCTGCATTGCAGGCGGATTCTTCACCAGCTGAGCTGCCAGGGAAGCCCAGCAGAGACTGCTAGTGCTACATATCCTCAACAGATTTGTTAAGTTGGTGATCAATATAATTACGGTTACAAATGAATCTTAATTATATTGGGTGGCATTTGCCCAGCCAAAAGACAGCATTTCTTATCCCCTTTAGAAATAAGTGTAGCTAATGAAATGTAAGCAAAACGAGCACATGCCCAGAAGTACTCCCTTTCACTCTTGCTCTTCTTCTTACAGTATTGATTTGGGAGGATTCATGTGATGGCTGGAGCACCTGTGGCCATCTTGCAACCTGAATGGTCTTGAGAGAAGATGGCATATCTTAAAGATGGTAGAGCAAAAAAATAATAGGAGCTTAGTTCTCTGGTGAAAATGATATCATTATTCAGCCTGGCATACCTCAGCATTTTTTTACGAGACAAAAATAATCCTCTCATTGAAGGCACTTACTAGTCACCTAATTGAATTTCTAATTAATGTATTGGTATTGAGTTCTCTTTGTATAATTTTCCATCACTAAATTGTCTCTTTTCAATATTGGAGATAATAGTTTATGATAAAGCTGAGGGTTTTGGTGCTAGGAGGTACAACCTAATTCACTAAATATGTAGCATTAATTAATTGTTGAATTTATGAAAACACAGCCATAATATGTAAAGAATTGCCAATGTTTGGTACAAACTGGGATGGAGAAAATCAAGGGAAGTTTGTTAATCAAGGAAACTACAGAATTTTTAAAATATTGGAAGTTTCTGGGATGTGGAGAGCTAAAAGTACTTTTGATCTTAGTTTGTAGCAAGTTCACATTTTAATAGAATGGAAACCTCTAGTTTTCTGTACACCTGTGCTTTGATCTCCTTGTCTGTCATTGCAATGTGATTATGAGGATTACTGGGTCATTCTCAGCCTAAGTTGTTTTTGTGATTTAATTTTCTGGGAGAGGAAGGGGATCATTAAAGGATGTCATTAAAAGGAGAGACATGAGGCTTGTAATTGACCTTCCTTGAAAGTAGTCCCATCTGGAAGATTTTATCGGTAAACATTTATCAGTGTATTTGCTTTTAAGCAGATTCTTCTCCTCTGTTCTTTAAAGCAAGCAGGCAGAGACTTAAAAAGAAACCCCATGAGTACTCATAGGTTACTTTTGTGCATGCTTATGGGGAAGAAAATTTATATGTAAGAAAAAAAAATCTCCCCTAAGATAATTATATGATTTTCTTAAAAGTTTTGCTTCAATTTTTCAGTCTTTCTCAGATTATAATTTGCAGGTAATGGTATTCTTCAAGGACTGTGCTTTGTTATGATTGGTTTTCATTTACGTTCAGAGTAGAGGTGTTAGGAGGGATGTGATATTTGTGAAATCTAGTGTGCAGGTGTTTTGAAAATCTGTTAAAGTTCTGTTAGCCCTGTTCTAGTCTGAAACATCATATTGTACTTTTCTAGAGTACAGGAACTGTGTTTAGGAAGACAGACGTTGCTGTGGTTTAAATAGAAGTACCAACATGACGTATTACCAGTCAGAAGATGTAACCCACGTAGTCTCTTAAAGCTGTATTTTAGAGTATCAAAAGAATTGCTTCAGTTTTCTCATATCTTACAGTTTTCCCGTTTGCTTGGTTTTGCTTGTTGACTTGCTTGTGTCAATAATCACAACCCTTGTCATTTTTCAGTTCCATATCCACTTTCTGAGGGAGAGAATGTCTTTCTTTAAAATCTAATTTTCGGTTTTACATTACATTTACTGAAGTGCTTCCCCTCACTGATAGTAAACTCTGTTTCTTCCATTCCCTTCAGAATACTCTCTAATCAATTTAAAGAGCAACATTTGACTTCTCAACCTATCACATACTGGTAAGCAATTGTTACACGCTTGTTTTCACACTTAGGGAAATGTGTGAAATAGTGGATGCACTTCTCCGGTGTGTGTGTGTATTGATGGCTTCATTTTCCCCACTTAATGGAGTTCCATGAGGTTATAGGTAAAGTATGAGAACCATTTGGATTCAATCTGTGGATGAGGTTTAGTTCGTCTGTGAGTCCTGTTATCAGAACTCTTGCCATTTTGGGCTTCATTCCCATTTTCCATATGCCTAGGGATAGCACCAGAGTCAGAATCCTACAGCCACCTCTTTCCAGGTTTTTCATCCAACAGAGAAAGAAAGCTTCTCTAGCAACTCCCATACAAAAAGGTTATAGATCCTGTCCTGAACCCATCACTGTGATCCCACCTAACAGTGAGGAGGTTCCCTGAAGGGAATCAAGCTGTTGTTTTCCAAGGAAAGGAAAACTGAATGTTAGGCATCCATATGACCAATTGCTGACTAGCAATACGGGCCAATCTCTTGATAAGACAGCAACTTCTCATTGTGTATGGACTTCTTGACAGGTCAATCAGTTGACTAGTGAATTCTGAAGTCTTACTACATGCCTGAACTCTAGGTCAATTATGTCCATTTATAGCTCAAAAGCATTGCCAGGGCTAAGGTAGTAGGGTAAACAAACCAAATTCCACTAATTATCAAGTTAACTCTCGCTAGGGCTTACCTCAACCCACTCCAGTGTTCTTGCCTGGGGAATCCCAGGGACGGGGGAGCCTGGTGGGCTGCCATCTATGGGGTCGCACAGAGTCGGACACGACTGAAGCGACTTAGCAGCAGCAGCAGGGCTTACCTCTGTGTACAACTCAGTTTCTCAACCTACTTTCTCCAGCCCCTCTTGTTCATCGGTTTCCTCTGTAGATGCCCCTACATTAGACTCCACACATTGCCTATCTCCATCTTGAAGGAAAATGCTAGATGTTTTTTATCCTTACTTGACTCTACAGTTAGCACAGTGCTTTGCACAAGTAATGTTTGTGAAATGAATAAAAAGCATTTGAGGGAAATAAAAGCAATCACTTCTCATCAGGAATGCATTGAGAACCCCTAGAATAGCCGATTCAACAGCTTGGAGTGGATGCTGTTTCAGCTTTAGTTTTTGGAAACTCTCCTTGTTTTAAGTAGGCATGTTCATTAAAATGGTTTCACATTTATTAATCTATTATTATCAGTCTTAGCCCTTTATAAAAATGGCTTGGAAAATTAAGGGGAAGAAGTCTGAATGTTATTAACAGTCCAGCCTATTGTATATGTAGTGAAGAAAGTGTTTTCTTCTTTTTTTTTCCTGGCAGCTGAGATAATACCAAAAGAATTCAGGAGTAGACTTGAAGTGATAGAAGAAAGTGGTTACCCAAGTTTTCTGACTGCTAGTGGGTGGCCAGAAATAATGAGAGGGTATATGGCAAGCCACTCCAGTACTCTTGCCTAGAAAATCCCATGGATGGAGGAGCCTGGTAGGCTGCAGTCCGTGGGGTCGCTAAAGGTCAGACACGACTGAGAGACTTCACTTTCACCTTTCACTTTCACACATTGGAGAAGGAAATGGCAACCCACTCCAGTGTTCTTGCCTGGAGAATCCCAGGGAAGGGGGAGCCTGGTGGGCTTCCATCTATGGGGTCACACAGAGTCGGACACGACTGAAGTGACTTAGCAGCAGCAGCAGCAGCAGCAGCATTATAGATATGTTCCGCTTTCTTGGCATAGATAGCTATTTAATTATCTTATTTCTGAAAGAACTATAGCTCCACTGTTACCTAAGTTTATCCTTTAGCCATTTAATATAGTAATATCCCTAGTGTAAAAGCAGGAATCAATTACTGTGATAACCTGGATTCTTTGTAAAAGAATACTAGACTACTAAGAAAGGTTTCTGTTTTGTCTTAGTTTTTTTGTCCCATTCTTTTTTGGTAAGAATTATCATCTAAAAGCACCACTTTATGGGACTGTAAATACACTGTTTCCATTGTAACTTAGTAAGCATAAAAATTAAAAAAAAAAAAAACAAGCCCAGCACTTCTCCACTTTGTCATATAAGAGTACTGAATGCTGGGTTATTAGTTACTAGCAAAAGATCATTCTTTGTTATTTATTTTTAATGACTTACAAAATTTGGTGGTAATATACAAAATCTAAGCAAAACTGACTTCAGGATGGGTATTGGACTTTCATTGATTACTGCATACTGCTCACCGACCCATCCTTTCAGGGTTATCAGCTGTGTGGAAATAATGGTACACTTTTTTAAAAGCACAAAGTTGGGCATCACTTTGCTCAGCCTCTTGAGACCTTGACCCATTGCTGTTCAGTTCAGTTCAGTCGCTCAGTCGTGTCCGACTCTCCGCGACCCCATGAATCACAGCATGCCAGGCCTCCCTGTCCATCACCAACTCCCGGAGTTCACCCAAACTCATGTCCACAGAGTCGGTGATGCCATCCAGCCATCTAATTCTCGGTCGTCCCCTTCTCCTCCCGCCCCCAACCCTTCCCAGCATCAGAGTCTTTTCCAGTGAGTCAACTCTTCGCATGAGGTGGCCAAAGTATTGCAGTTTCAGCTTTAGCATCAGTCCTTCCAATGAACACCCAGGATCGATCTCCCTTAGAATGGACTGGTTGGATCTCCTTGCGGTACAAGGGACTCTCAAGAGTCTTCTCCAACACCACAGTTCAAAAGCATCAATTCTTTGGCGATCAGCTTTCTTCACAGTCCAACTCTCACATCCATACATGACCACAGGAAAAACCATAGCCTTGACTAGACGGACCTTTGTTGGCAAAGTAATGTCTCTGCTTTTTAATATATTATCAAGGTTGATCATAACTTTCCTTCCAAGGAGTAAGCATCTTTTAATTTCATGGCTGCAATCAGCATCTGCAGTGATTTTGGAGCCCAAAAAAATAAAGTCTGACACTGTTAGCAGAACAGAAATTGTCATAGGACTCGTGAGTTTCAGAAAAGTGCTAAGAGTACCCATTATTCATTCCTGTGTTTCAAGATTTGTTTCAAAGTTGAACATAAAACCTGCCTTCTGAGATTTCCTCTTTGGGAATCCTTTGTGTATACTACTAGTTTCCACCAGTCCTTCATTTGAACCCTCGGGCACCTCAGGCATGGTTTAAACGTAATTGAATTACAGGTTACAAATAAAGTTTCTCAATATTTTGCAAGCATCCTTCTATTGTTTCCTAACATTAGTGACGTCCTAGTGTCCATTCAAAGCCTATTTTTCTTTGTAAAAATTTTGTGAACTTCTATTCATCCCTGATGTCTCTACATTTCATGATCAATTGTCTTGGACTGGGTCTTCATCCATTGTGCTGGGCACACACTTTTTACTCCAGACATGGGTCTTTTAATTCTGAATTTGTTTTCTTTTGTTAGGTCATCATTAATTTTACCTTCTCTGTTTTCTCTCCTTGAAATTCTTGTTAGCTGAATGTTGGACCTCTTAGATCACATTCTTGAATTTCCTCACTTTTTTCTTGTTTTTTTTCTCTTTGGTGTTTTGTTATACCTTCTAGAAACTTCTTAAAATTGATCTTCCAACCTTTCTATCGAAATTTTCATTTGGGCCATTTTTTTTCAACTTCTGTGCTCTCTTATCCTCTGCTGCTGCCTTTTTAATAGCATCTATTCTCAGAGAAGGCAAAGGCACCCCACTCCAGTACTCTTGCCTGGAAAATCCCATGGACGGAGGAGCCTGGTGGGCTGCAGTCTGTGGGGTCGCTAACAGTTGGACACGACTGAGCGACTTCACTTTCACTTTTCATTTTCACACATTGGAGAAGGAAATGGCAACCCACTCCAGTGTTCTTGCCTGGAGAATCCCAGGGACGGGGGAGCCTGGTGGGCTTCCGTCTATGGGGTCACACAGAGTCGGACACGACTGAAGTGACTTAGCAGCAGCAGCAGCATTCTTATATCAGGAATGTATTGTCTTTCTACACAAACAATAGTTCTTGAAAGGTTTTCCTGTTTCTGTGTCCTGTGGACTTCTTTATTAAGTTGATGTGGTCTGCTTACTAGTCTCTCTTCTTCTTCTGGATAACTTCCTCAACAGGCTGTCCATTCATATTCAAAGGTCTGTCTGTCTGTCTCTCTCTCTCTTTCACACACACACACACACACACACATACACACACACAAATACAGCAAAGCAACAATGATGACAGCAGCTAATGCACCAGCAAACTTTTGTGAACATGGATGGGGCTTGTTAACCGTAGAGTTTCACTATAGCATTAGTATTTGTTCAGTTGGGCTGTTCTTTGGGAAGTTCTTCAGTGTCATTATAATGAGATTTTCCAATTCTGCCTGAGAAATATTCACTTGAAGGCATATACCTGACTGCTAGTGTTTGGGGAACATAGTTTATAAGGAGGTTGGGTATCTTACTGGGAACTTGTCAATTAAGCATCTATATTTCAACCTTGAATTTCACCCTGTTTGCCACAGTACCTGACATCTTCAGTTTGATACCTGTCTAGTTTATTTTCTCCAGAAAAGAAAGATTCAGTGTCTAAGAGAGGAGAGGAGAGGGAAATAGGATCCAAAGTCTCCATATAATTTAAAACTTTCAGACTCTTCGCTAAATTCCTACCTGCCTTAGGGCTGCTGCCTCTGAGCTCCACAACTCTGGTTTGGGCAGAACGTGTTGATTCCCTTTCTCTTGGCATTTGCTCTCTGTAATCATTTTCTCCATTGTGCTAAGGCAGTTTCTACGTCTCTATCCACTCTTTTCTTCCTAAAAATCAGTTGTAATTTCTCCTTTGATGATCCCTCTTCTCTCATTATCTATGCCTTTGTGGATTTGTGTGTTTTTACCCCCCTTTCATTTTAGTGAGGTATCAGGAAGAGAAGGAAAAGATAAGCATGTTTGGTTTCAAGCATCTTTGCTAGAAATTCTGGGGAACCATAGCTGTGGAGCAAGGTGGCTAAAAGAGCACTTTATAATAGAAAATAAGTGACCAAGCAAGTTGGATGGAAGAGAAGCAAGATTCTAGAAAGTGCTGTTGCTGATGATAGATAACATTTTTTGAGGGCTCATTATGTGCTTGGAGCTTTGCAAAAAGTTCTTTACATAGGATGTTCATTTTCATCCTTGTAAGAGCACCAGGATGTAGTCACTGAGGCATGGAGAGGTCATATGACTTGTCTAAGTCAGTAAATGGTAGACCTGGGATTTAAATCCAAATCTAACTTCAGAGACCATCCTCTCTACCACCAAACTATCTTGCCTTCTATAAATTGCTTAAAACAAGGATTTTAAATGAAAATGCATTTTAAAAAATACTGTTTATGCTTTAGGAGACTTTCTTTTAAGCAAAATTATTAATTAGCCTATTTAATATTGTTTTAGAGCTAAAAAATTCCTTCAGGTTTGGAAAGTATTAAGAGAACCTTTTTCAGATGAATAGACACTACCTGTTATGACTTTATAAGACTTAAATTCTCATCATTTTCTCCTGGAGGAGGAAATGGCAACCCAACACAGTATTCTTCCCTAGAAAATCCCGTGGGAAGAGGAGCCTAGCAGGCTACAGTCCTTGGGGTTACAAAGAGTCAGACACAACTAAGCGCGCGTGTGCGTGCACACACACACTCATCATTTTGCAAACCTATAGGCAGTCTTTTAGAATTCTGTCCTCTTGCCATTTTGTAAAATAGATGCAATCTTTAGAACTGTGTTTTAAATCATTTGCAGAGAGATGGAGGTTGCGTCTATACAACACCAAACATCTGGAAGAAAAGAATCCCCTGCCAAAGCTTGTTAAAAAAGATTCATAAGCAAAGTATGCTTTTGAATTATGAAAGCATATTTATGTCCAACATCTTAAACAACTCTTACATGTATGTTTATGTTTCAAACATGGCTTAGAGATCATTAAGATTAAAATTCAATTAAGTGTACTCTGTTGTCTTTGCCATCAATTTCAATTAAACCAGACTTGCTTGGCACTTTTGGACAGAAAAGTCTTCAGTTCTTTCCCTTACTAATGGTTTCCAATTTTGACTTTGGGGTTTTTCCCCTCATAAGTACATATTATTTAAGGAGGCTCTTTATGTTAAACTTCTAAATTATTCACCAAGTGATTTTCATCAGCACTGATGCAGATGAAATAGAACTGAAAGGTTCCACAAATTAATCTTTTTAGGCTTTGTAAGAATTTTGTGACCTTCCAAGAAGCCACAGGTGTTCAGGTTTTGGTCTTTTGTTTTTTCTTTTTTAAATAAGACTTTATTTTTTTGAATCAGTTTCAGGTTGACAGCAGAATTGACTGGAAGGTAGTGATTTCCCATGTATTCCCTACCCCCATATATGCATCAGTCAGTTCAGTTCAGTCGCTCAGTCGTGTCCGACTCTCCGCGACCCCATGAATCACAGCACGCCAGGCCTCCCTGTCCATCACCAACTCCTGGAGTTCACTCAAACTCATGTCCACAGAGTCGGTGATGCCATCCAGCCATCTCATTCTCTGTCGTCCCCGGCTCCTCCCACCCCCAATTCTTCCTAGCATCAGAGTCTTTTCCAGTGAGTCAACTCGTCGCATGAGGTGGCCAAAGTATTGGAGTTTCAGCTTTAGCATCAGTCCTTCCAATGAACACCCAGGATTGATCTCCTTTAGAATGGACTGGTTGGATCTCCTTGCAGTCCAAGGGACTCTCAAGAGTCTTCTCCAGCACCACAGTTCAAAAGCATCAATTCTTCGGTGATCAGCTTTCTTCACAGTCCAACTCTCACATCCATACATGGCCACAGGAAAAACCATAGCTTTGACTAGACGGACCTTTGTTGGCAAAGTAATGTCTCTGCTTTTTAATATGCAACCTAGCCTCCCCATTGTCAAACCACCCCCACTGGAGTGATACATTTGTTACCATCAATGAACTTACCCCGGACACATCATTACACCCAAGCCCATAGTTTGCGTTAGATCTCACTGTTGGGTTTGGAGAAATGGATAATGGCACGTATCTTCTGTTACAGTATCATACACAGTATTTTCACTGCCCTAAAAACCCTGTGTTCCACCATTATGCCTTCCTCCCCTCCCTTCTCTCATTGTCAACCCACTGATCTTTTCACTGTCTCTATAGTTTTTGTCTTTTCCAGAATATCATATAGCCGGAGTCATACAGCATATCACCTTTTAACATTGGCTTCTTTCACCAGGGGCTTCTCTAGCAGCTTAGATGGTAAAGAATCTGCCTGCAATGCAGGAGACCCAGGTTTGATCCCTCAGTCAGGAAGATCCCCTGGAGAAGAGAATGGCTACCCACTCCAGTGTTCTTTTCTGGAGAACCCCTGAACAGAGGAGCCTGGCAGGCTACAGTCCATGGGATTGCAAAGAGTTGGACACTACTGAGCAACCAATATTTCTTTCACTTAGTAATACAAATTTAAGAGTTGTCCATGTTTTTTTCATGGCTTGATAGTTTCTCTTTAACACTGGATAATAGTCCATTGTCTGAATATACCACAGTCCGCTAGCAATGCAGGAGACCCTGGTTCGATTCCTGGGTTGGGAAGATCCCCTGGAGGAGGGCATGGCAAGCCACTCCAGTATTCTTGCCTGGAGAACTCCATGGACAGAGGAGCCTGGCGGGCCACAGTCCACAGGGTTGCAAAGAGTCAGACAAGACTGAGCGACTAAGCACAGCACATTGGTCGCTCAGCTACTGAAGTGGAGCTTAGTGTCTCCAGGTTTTGGCAATTATGAATAAGACTGTGATAAATATGCATATGAAGCTTTTTGTGTGGGCATAAGGTTTCAATTTTGGGTGGGTAACTACTAAGTAGCATTGTTGCTGGATCATGTGGTAAAAGTATGTTTAGTTTTGTAAGAAACTGTCACACTGTCTTCGAGTGTGGCTGAACCATTTTGCATTCCCACCAGCAACGAATGAGAGTTCCTGTTGCTTCTCTGCCTCCTTACCAGTGTTCGGTGTTGCGGGAGTTACAGATTTGGGCTATTCTACAAGTGTATAGTTGTATCTCATTGTGCTAATTTGAATTTCCCTGATGAAATATCTGGAGCAGCTTTTCATAGGCTTATGAAATTTGCCTCTTAAGGAATTCACCTATTTTTATTTTATTTATTTTTTGACAACATTTCCTCCCTCCCTGTCCCATCCCTCAGGGTCATCCCAGTGCACCAGCCCTGAGCACCCTGCCTCATGCATTGAACCTGGACTGGCGATCTATTTCACATAAGATCATATACACGTTTCAATGCTGTTCTCTCAAATCATCGCACTCTCGCCTTCTCCCACAGTCTCTTCTTTACATCTGTGTCTCTTTTGCTGTCTCGCATATAGGGTCATGGTCACCTTCTTTCTAAATTCCATATATATGTGTTAGTATATTGTATTGGTGTTTTTCTTTCTGACTACTGCACTCTGTATAATAGGCTCCAGTTTCACCTACCTCATTAGAACCGATTCAAATGCATTCTTTTTAATACTTGAGTAATACTCCATTGTGTATATGTACCACAGCTTTTTTATCCGTTCATCTGCCGATGGACATCTAGGTTGCTTCCATGTCCTGGCTATTATAAACAGTGCTGTGATGAACATTGCGGTACACATGTCTCTTTCAATTCTGGTTTCCTCGGTGTGTATGCCCAGCAGTGGGATTGCTGGATCATATGGCAGTTCTATTTCCAGGTTTTTAAGGAATCTCCACACTGTTCTCCATAGTGGCTGTATACTAGTTTGCATTCCCACCAACAGTGTAAGAGGGTTCCTTTTTCCCCGCACCTTCTCCAGCCTTTATTGTTTGTAGACGTTTGGATAGCAGCCATTCTGACTGGTGTGAGATGGTACCTCAGTGGGGTTTTAATTTGCATTTCTCTGATAAGAGTGATGTTGAGCATCTTTTCATGTGTTTGTTAGCCATTTGTATGTCTTCTTTGGAGAAATATCTGTTTACTTCTTTAGTTCTTTGCCTCTTAAGGAATTCACCTATTTTTAAATCACCTTGCTTAATTACTGTTGAGTTTTAAGATTTCTCTGTATATTTTGAATAACAGTTCTTTATCAGATGTATCATTTGCAAATATTTTCTTCACAGTCTGTGGCTTGTCTTCTTGTTCTCCTAACATTGTCTATCACAGAACAGAAATTTTAATTTTTCATGAAGTCTAGTTTATCAATTATTCCTTTCATGGGTTATGCTTTTAGTGTTTTATCTAAAAACTCATGATGAAATCCAAGGTCACAATTTTCTCCTATGTTCTGTCCTAGGAATTTGATAGTTTGTGTTTTATATTTAGATCTATTATTCATTTTGAGTTAATTTTTGCAAAGGTTGTAATGTCTGTCTAGATTTCTGTTGTTTTTATTTTTATTTTTGAAATGTCCAGTTGTTCCAGGGCCATTTGTTGGGAAAAAAAAAACAAAAACATCTTTTTTCTATTGTATTGCCTTTGTCAAGGATCCTGCTTCTTTGTCAGAGCTCAGTTGACTGTATTTATATGGATCTATTTGGAGGCTCTCTGTTCTATTTATCTGTTTATTCCTTCTCCAATACCACATGCTTTGATTATTATAGCTTCACAGTATCTTTGTAAATTTTTAAATTGTGGAATATAATGAACATTCTTGAAAGTACAGAAAACATCAGTGTTAGTTTAACCAACAGTTTTAAAGTAAACACCTATTTTAATTGTCCCTCTCAGCACCACACTTTTAACTCTCCAAAGAGATAACCGCCGTCCTGTTTTCCTTTGCCTGCTTTTCTTTATGGTATGGTTTACCACTTATGTATTCATCTCAAAACAAAGGAGTTCAACTTAATTTGTTTTTGTGTTCATGTAAGTGGACTCATCTTGTGGATACTTTTATGTTTTTGCTTCTTGTACACAGTGTTTTCCTGGGAAGACTCGTCAATGCTGCGTGTAGATGAGGACCACCCATTTTCATGACTATATCATGTTCCGTTGTATAAAGTAACCACAGTCACAATTTGTTTCTTCAGTCTTTTCTTGTTAGGAAGTTGGGCAATTTCCAGTTGAAAAATATTATCAATATTAATTTACAGGTATCTTAGTGCAGGGCTTCCCAACCCTAGGCCACAGTCCAGTACTGGTCCAAGGCCTGTTAGGAACCAGGCTGCACAGCAGGAGGTGAGAAAATCTTCATCTGTATTTGTAGCCACTCTTCGTTGCTAACATTACTGCCTGAGCACTGCCTCTGTCAGATCACTGATGGCATTAGAGCCTAGGAACATGAACCCTACTGTGAGCTGTACACGTGAGAGATTGCATGCTCCTTGTGAGAATCATCCTGAGTCCCCCTCCTCTATCTGTGGAAAAATTGTCTTCCACAAAACTGGTCCCTGGTGCCAAAAAGGTTGGGGACTGCTGTCTTAATGCATATAAGCATGCATTTCTGTGGGGAATATAACAAGAAATGGAATCCTGGGTCATGCATAACTTTACAACAGGAGGGAAAGTATTTGATAAAGTGCATAAAAAGTGTATGAGAATTTCTGTAGCTTCACATCTTAGCCGAAAACATATAGTATTGTCAGACTTTCTAATTTGTTTCAAATATGGAATCTCTATGGGCTTCCCTGGTGGCTCAGTGGTAAAGAATTCGTTTGCCAGTGCAGGAGACACAGATTCGATTCCTGGGTCCAGAAGATCTCCTGGAGGAGATGGCAACCCACTCCAGTATTCTTGCCTGGAGAATCCCATGGACAGAGGAGCCTGGTGGGTCACAGTCCATAGGGTTTCTGAGTCGAATGTGGCTGAGAGACTGAGCAGGCACACAAGGAGGCTCTATGATGAGATCATGCATCCCCTTGGTTACTAATTAGGGTGAGCCCTCTTTCATATATTTAGTATATATTTGAATTTCTTATTGTCATTGTTATGCTTCTTCAAGAAAAGCCTTTTCTAAAAAGCATTTCAAGCACTTTTTAGGGAAATAAAGGCCACACAGATAAAATATTTGCCACAACATGTCAGTGAGAAAGGCTTATAGTACTCTGGAGCGCTCCATGACCGAACCTTCCGAGAACCTATAGTATAGAATGCAAATAGTAGTTTGGATTCGGTGTTATTGCTGTTTCCTATCCTATAATGTTTTGTCCCTTTCCAACATTTTTATAATTCGGGACTGCCTTTGAGATTTTTTTTCTCCTTATTGTTGCTCTTGTGCATAAAAGAGGTGATAATAGGGCTTCTCAGGACAATATGTCTGTGTTTGGCTTATCTTGTAAAGTGCTTTATATTGTCTTACCTATCTTCAGAGGATCCTTTTGAGACAGAGAGATGGCCAGGACCTCACCATGCTCCTTGTTACTGGAAGAGATAGAGAAATCAGCATGGACCCAAGATGAGCACAGAACTCGGGTTTTATAACTCCTGGGCTAATGCCAACTGCATTAGACATGAAGTCAACTGTTCTATGCATAAAACATGAGCTGTTTGCTAATACCAACTACCTAGAACATGAATTTTTTAAAAGAAAGATATGTGATAAAACTGTATATGATTTTACAGATGTTTTTGATCATTTTTAACAATTTGTATTTTTATAGTTTAACTCCTTGAAACCCCTTTAACTCTATTTATCTTATAAATAATTCTTAATGCTCTTAAACTGATCAAGAAAATAACTTATATTCTTCCCAAAATAGCCAGGGTTCCTGCCGTTTTGCTTCCTATCTTCCTCCCATCGAATCTCTCCCTTAGGTTTAGCAATAAAACAGGCAGCTTAATATGGTTAGTGGCAGAATCTGAACATTCTGTGCTCATGTCTTGCCTCATTTCTGTGTTCGTGTGGACTTTCTGGAAGACTGTTTTTTCTCCAGAGTCTAAAATGATTTTAATGTACTGTATAAAATCCTTGAACTTAGAACAGTTTTCAGTTTATAAAAGGCTGTATGAAGGCTTCTCCTCATAGGCTGTAAAGAGTGCAAGGACAATGAAACTCAAATAGTCGAATGACATCCTTAAATATATTTCACTATTATTTATATGGCGAATTCAAGATTAAAGACCTGATTTTATAACAAGTTGTTCAGTACTTCTTTTATAAGCAGCATAATACAATTGTAAAACGTACAGATTATCTGTGCTTACATTCCAGCTCCATGCTAAACAGCTGAGTTATCCTGGGTAAATCACTTGGGCCTTCTATGCCTCAGTTTCTCCAACAATAAAATGGGGATAATAAGAGTTATTGTGAGGATTCAATGAATTAGTACCTATAAATGCTTAAAACTGACCTTATCTAACATAAATGCTTAATAAATATTAGCTTTGTTGTGATGTTTTTCTGATTATTTACTGTTAAAGAGTAATAATGTGTTACCATGAATAATAAGAGATAGAACTGCCAGAACTAAAAGTGATTTTATAACCATACCTATCAACCTAGATTAATAGCTTTGATTTCTTTACCTATAAATATGGAAATAATTAATCTTTAAAAAAATCCCTAAACATTGTAAAACGAATATGTAACGTTGACTGAAACTCAGTACAAATTGTTTGTTTATTCTGAAGAAATCAGTATCACCTTCAGAGCTAAGCTGATAGCCTGGAATCATGCATAGTCTTCTGTTTTTCCCAGAACTCGTAATTCCTTTCTTCAGCCAACTTAGTACATTTATGCCAGAAAATCTATAGTTTGCCACAATCAAGTGTAACACTTGGGGTTTCCAAGCAGCAGGACCCTCTGATACAACTATGCATTAACAGGCATCCCCTAAAGGCAAAATAAGGCTATTCCACAAATACAGATTGAATTTCTACAGTTGTCTGAGAACTGTGAGGAGCAGAGATGATATTTTGGGGAATCCCTGCTATTCTTCTGAAGCAAAAACCTACACACCTAAGTGATTAGAGAGAAAATGATGCTCTGTTGGGGCCAGAGTGATATCTAATTCATCTTCCTGTTCCCTATAACTAACAAATAAATTGATTATTAGTGAATGAATGAATAAATAAATAATTTTCAGTAGAAAAAGATCCATTTAACAAATATGTATTGAGTGCTTTGGAATTTTACTAGATTTGGAGATTGGAAAATAGATTAAGACAGTCCCCAAATTTAAGAACCCAGCAGTCAAGGGCATGAAATAGAAAGGTAAATGATCAGTTACATTACAGCGCGCTATGCATGTGCACATACCGTTCCAAGACTGGAGAAGAGAAGAAAATCAGAGATTCTTCCAGAGATGAAAATCCCTGAGCTGAGCCTTTGAGGATGAGAAGTTAGCTAGACCAGGGAAGATGCATATGGTGAGGGGTCAATAGAGCAAGGAAATACTGCAATGTGAAACAGTTCTGGTATGTGATGCAGTGGATGATGGGAAGGGGTAAGAGAGGTGATCAAAGAGAAGCAGCCATCAGGAACTACTGAGAAGTCTTAAATACCATCCTAAGATGCTTGGATTTCTATAAAGTCACTTGGGGATAATTTTATTCAAGGAGATGACCATCAATCTTAAGTTTTATCATGTTCTTTAATTTTGACACACTTTAGAGTCGCATGTTTAAAGTGGTCCCTGTGAGAATTGTGTGTATGTTGTTTTCATTCTTGTATATTTCTTTAAAAAATTTTTTATTCATGTATTTATTTTACTTTTGGCTATGCTGGATCTTTGTTGCTGCATGTGGGCTTTCTCTAGTTGCGATGAACGGGGACTACTCTCTGTTGCAGTGTGAGGGCTTCTCATTGTGCTGGCATCTCTTGTTGCAGAGCACAGGCTTAGGGTGCACGAGTTTCAGTAGTTTCAGCACACAATTTTAGTAGTTGTGGCTCACGGGCCTAGTTGCTCTGTGGCATGTGGAATGTTCTCAGACTAGGGATTGAACCCATGTCTCCTGCATTGGCAGGCAGATTCCCATCCACTGCACCACCAGGGAAGTCCTCATTCCTGTATATTTCTTAGAAAACCAAATAAGAGCATTTTCTGAATCATGTGCCTGAATTTTGCCTTTATATTTATTAAGGATGAATTACTGCATTAATCACACATAATCACTTGAAGAAAAGTATGTAACTTTTTGTAGCAAGGTTTCTCATATGGAGACCACAAACCTCTGAGGATTGTGAATTGTACTTGGAAATCATGACCTCTCAAGTTTGAGGTTTCCCTGGTGGCTCAGATGGTAAAGAATCTGCCTGCAGTGTGGGAGACCTGGGTTTGATCTCTGGGTTTGGGAGATCCCCTGGAGAAGGGACTGGCTACCCACTCCAGTATTCTTGCCTGGAGAATTTCATGGACACAGGAGCCTGGCAAGCTACAGTCCATGGGGTCACAAAGAATTGGACACGGCTGAACGACTAACACTTTTACTTTCAAGTTTGAGAAATGCTGATGTGGAGATAGAACTGGAGTGAGGAGGGGAAAGCCAGGCATCACGAAAACCAATTTAGAGCCTGTTTCAATAGTCACACATGAAGCAAAGAGGACTTGAGCTAAGGGAATTCAGAAGAGAAAAACAATGAATGCAATAGTTATTTATGAAGTAAGACAGGCAGAACTTAGTGATGTCCAGAGGCTTGGGCTTGAGAGAGAGAGAGGACACGGATCATGCTTGGATTTCTGGCTTCAATAACTGAGTAAGTGATGCTGGCATCTCAGTGAGAGATCTCTCCATAGCAGTGTTAGAAATATGGACTGTGGGGTGTCTGGGCACATTCAGGTCGAGATGTGTGGAATGCGAAAGAGCAGTCTAAACTGGAGTTTTCAGAACGGAAGTAGGTAGATATTGAAGTTTGAGGGGTCAGTGTACTCACAGGGACGATGAGTAGGATGAGAAAGGAAAAGTGTAGAGAAAGAGGAATTCAACAGAGAGACTGAAAAAGAGTGAGTGAGAAATAGGCAGAAAATCCAGGAGAGTGATTCTCAGTTCAAGGTAGGAGAGAATTGAAAGAAGATACGAAATTGTTGGGAAAATTGTGTGGAAAAGATATTGAACTGAGTATGGGCTTTCCTGGTCAGGCTCAGCAGTAAAGAATCCTCCTGCCAACACAGGAAATGAGGGTTTGATTCCTGGGTCAGGAAGATCCCTGGAGAACAAAGTGGCAACCCACTCCAGGACAGAGGAGCCTGGCAGGCTACTGTCCATGGGGGTCACAAAGAGTCGGACACAACTTAGTGACTAAACAACGACAACAAATGGAAAGACAAAGAGAATTGGTGGAACGGAAAGGAAGAAGTGTGGCTTCTGACTTAGGAAACATGACAAGCGAAGCCTTACAGAGAGGTAATGTAAAATATATGCTGGAGGTTTGGCTCGAGTTGGCAGGAAAGCACAGGGCTGAAAGATGGACTCTCAAACTGAACTCCTTCGGTTCAGATCCCGGCTCCCCAGTTTCAGCTCTGTGATCCTCGGCAATCTCTATATAATCTTCTGAGCCTCAGTTTTCTCACGTGTAAAATAGGGGCAGTAAGCGTGCGTTATCTTTCATTTGTATTTAATCGGAGGATAGTTGTTTTACAGTGTTGTGTTGGTTTCTGCTGTGCAACAAGTGAAAGGAGTACATGCTTCATTAGCTTGTTTATTTTTTGCTTTCCTGTATATTAAGTGTGAAAGTGTCCATCGCTCAGTCACATCCAACTCGTTGAGACCCCATGGACTGTAGTCTGTCAGGCTCCTCTGTCCAGGAAATTCTCCAGAAAAGAATACTGGAGTGGGTAGCCCATTCTCTTCTCCAAGGGATCTTCCTGACCCAGGGATTGAACCTGGGAATCCCAAATTGGGGGCAGATTCTTTACCATCTGAGCCACCAGGGAAGCCCTTGCAAAAATCAGAATGATTTTGTATATGCAACATTGTTTTTAGCTATCTCTGAATATTTTATTTTTTGTCCTTCTACTATCCCAACCCCTGTTTATATTTTTCCGTTTATGGATACTTTATTTTAATAAATGGAAATTTTAAACTGTTTATATAGCCTGTTGTTTGTTGTTCAGTCACTAAGTCGTGTCTGGTTCCTTGTGACCTCATGGATTACAGCTCGCCAGGCTTCCCTGTCCTTCACTATCTCCCAGAGTTTGCTCAAACTCATGTCCATTGAATTGGTGATGTTATCTAACCATCTCATCCTCTCCCGCCCTCTTCTTTTGCCTTCAATCTTTCCCAGAATATCAGGGTCTTTTCTAATAAGTTGGCTCTTCGCATCAGGTAGCCTAAGAATTGGAGCTTCAACTTCATCATCAGTCCTTTCAATGAATTTTCAGGGTTGATTTCCTTTAGGATTGACTGGTTTGGTGTCCTTGAAGTCCAAGGAACTCTCAGGAGTCTTCAGCATCACAATTTGAAAGTATCAATTCTTTGCCTATATATGAACATATTAAAATATAAAGATATATTTTATAAATCCTTAGCAAATATTTTCCTACCCCAGCATACATACATGTTTTATTTTAATCCTTTATGGGTTTATATGGCACGTTTAAATTTTAATAATTCTGGAATATATTTTATTATGTCAGGCAATGGATATTCTTTACCTTGGTTTCCTAGATTTTCATAATAATCCATAGTTTCCTTGTTGGCTTGAGATGTTGCTTCTATATTTTACTAAATTTAAGAATGATTGGCTCTGTTTTTAATCTTTATTGTCTGTTCATGTATAAAAAACACCATGGTATAATTCAGTTCAGTTCAGTTCAGTCACTCAGTCGTGTCCGACTCTCCGTGACCCCATGAATCACAGCACGCCAGGCCCCCCTGTCCATCACCAACTCCCGGAGTACACTCAAACTCATGTCCATCGAGTCGGTGATGCCATCCAGCCATCTCATTCTCCGTCGTCCCCTTCTCCTCCCGCTCCCAACCTTTCCCAGCATCAGAGTCTTTTCCAGTGAGTCAACTCGTCGCATGAGGTGGCCAAAGTATTGGAGTTTCAGCTTTAGCATCAGTCCCTCCAATGAACAGCCAGGATTGATCTCCTTTAGAATGGACTGGTTGGATCTCCTTGAGGTACAAGGGACTCTCAAGAGTCTTCTCCAACACCACAGTTCAAAAGCATCAATTCTTCGGCGATCAGCTTTCTTCACAGTCCAACTCTCACATCCATACATGACCACTGGAAAAACCATTGCCTTGACTAGACAGACCTTGGTTGGCAAAGTAATGTCTCTGCTTTTTAATATACTATCAAGGTTGGTCATAACTTTCCTTCCAAGGAGCAAGCGTCTTTTAATTTCATGGCTGCAGTCAGCATCTGCAGTGATTTTGGAGCCCCAAAAAATAAAGTCTGACACTGTTTCCACTGTTTTTCCATCTATTTCCCATGAAGTGATGGGACCAGATGCCATGATCTTCGTTTTCTGAATGTTGAGCTTCAAGCCAACCTTGTCACTCTCCTCTTTCACTTTCATCAAGAGGCTTTTGAGTTCCTCTTCACTTTCTGCCATAAGGGTAGTGTCATCTGCATATCTGAGGTTATTGATATTTCTCCCAGCAATCTTGATTCCAGCTTGTGCTTCTTCCAGCCCAGCGTTCCTCATGATGTACTCTGCATATAAGTTATTTTATATATATATATATAATATATAATTATGGTATAATTAGTATGTATAAAAATACATTTTAATATCTGGGAGAACATGTGCCATCTTAATCCATTTTTCAGAATCTTCTCAGTTATTTCCACTTGGTTTTGCTAATTTATAAATATTACTATTAAAATTATAAAAATTAGCCTCATAATCAATTTATAAAGCCCTCCCAGAAAATCCCATTGGGATTTGGATTGAAATTGCATTAAGTTGCTAATTAAGGAGTTTACAAGTATTACAGAACTACTTATGAAACCGCTGACAGTCATCTGAGAAATTGCTAGTTCTTAAATTATAAATATTCACAGTCAGCAAAGGATCACCAGACATGTGAAGAAAACTGATGGCAAAAACAAAAAGAGACTAATGAGTAAACAAAACATGCATTTTTTTCTAAAGAAAATCTGTCTTCTGTTTCTAGAAGAAGTAGAGATGATAAAATATATAGGAATGAATCCTTAAAATATTGAATTTTCAGAGAGATTAGGGGAAGAGTACCTTCATTAATTATGCTCAGGTTTCTGTGAAATAGAAGCAGGATGCTGGAAAAATGGAATGATTGGATAAAAGACCAAATGTGCTTAAACTCTGATTTAGTCAAGCCGAATCTCACAAAATGTAGAGCAAAAGGGAAGGATAAAAAATACGGTGGAAAAGACATATGAAGAGTGTGATGAGAAGGGAACTAAGAAGAAACAGGAAAAATAATTGGAAACAAACACCTTGACTTGAAGAGTGATCCAAGTCCTCAGATTGAAAGGTTCATCAGTGCCCAACAGGGGAAAAAAATACTGAGACACATGCTGATGAAATTTTGGAATTCCAAAGATCAGAAATTGTTCCCCAAAACTTCTAGAGAACAACAAAGGATCTTTCAAAGGTATCATACTTCTCAGAGAAGATGGAAGCTGGGACAGAATAGGCAGTGTTTTAGAGTCCTGAGGAAGATTAATCAGAGCCCCAAATTGATAGCCAAACTATTGAGTGTTAGGACAAACTAAAGATGTCTTTAAACATATATGGGCTCAAGTTTACCAATTTGCCTCCTACAGATCCTTTCTAGTGGAAGAAAATATTACTCAGAAGTGTTATGTTCAAGCAAAATAGAACAACCGGGAACCTATACGGACCACCTAGCATACAGAGAGCACTGGAACCAACCCAGGTGTCTTATGAAAATAAATCCCAGGATGACAGCAGTGAAAGAGGCCTCGAAAGCAGGCAGCCTAAATTAGGAAGAGTTGTCACAGGGTTCTGAGAGAAATGGAACTTTCAAAAAGAAAGTAGGCATCATGAACCAAATTGCAGAGTTAAGAACCTTTTAACATTTAGGGCTAAGTTAATTGCGTTAAAGGTATCAATTTGTGTGTGGGATGTGTATGTGTGTGTGCGCACACGCGCGTGTGCTCAGTTGTGTCTGACTCTTTGCAACCCCATGGACTGTAGCCCACCAGGTTCCTCTGTCCATAGAACTTTTCATTCAAGAATACCAGAGTGGGTTGCCATTTCCTACTCTAGGGAATCTTCTCAACCCAGGGATCGAATCTGAGTCTCTTGAGTCTTCTGCAGGTGGATTTGTTTTATCACTGTACCCCCAGGGAAGCCAGAAGTTATAGATTAATCTGTCTTTATAATAGTGGGTCTTCCCATCCAAGAAATTAGATATATGTATATTTTTCTAGTTTTTTAGTGTCGTTTAGTGAAATTTTGTGATATTATATATGCAAGACTTTAACATCTTTTATTAAATTTATTTCTAGATATTTTGTGTGTTTTATGCTATTGTAAATGGGATACCTTATTTTGTAACTGGTTATTGCTGGTATATAGAAAACCTATGTGTATTATCTGTGGTTTAAAATGTTTTGCCTTTCTTATATATATATTAGTTGGTTGTCCTGAAATTTGAGTTATAGAATTATCATCTGAAAAAATATTTTTTTACCTTCCTTTCAAACATTTGTACCACATGTTTGGTTTTCTTATTTGATTGCTTAGATTAGAATTTCCTAAGCAGCATTAAATAATTGGAGCCAGTGGGTAGCCTTGGCTTATTTCTGATTTGCTTCACTGTTAATTATGTATATTGAATGAAAACTATTCACTAGCGTGACAAGGAAACTTTCTTCTATTCCTGTTGTACTGGGAGTCTTATTTTACTATCATCTCTTTAATGAGCATGTTGGGCTGCATTATGGACGTTGTTGAATGGTAGGAGAAAGATTGTGGATTTAATTTTATACCATTGGGGACCATTGTAGAATTATATGATTTTGAGGAAAATATATAGAAAATGGTTTAGTAATTCAACCATTCAGTGATAATTGTATACCCATATGAAATAAGGTAGAGGAAGTACATAAAAGAGGTTTGAATTTAATAGACAGGTCAGATAAATAAATCCAATTTTTTACCTGATTTCTTCTTCCCATAAGACTCAGAATATTGAACAATTTCAATATCAAGTCGATGTTGAATACAATTTATACATAACTGCCAAAAACATCTATTTTTCTGCTTCTTATCATGAACACGTGCTTATAAAAAGCAACACTGAATAGCAGAAAGTTATTATCCCTTAGAGACAGGACATCATTCAACTTTCTCTTGACATAGGAAACATCAATAATTGATACTCTAGTCACTTTTCTCAACAATTTTCTAGTTTTTATAAAACATCATTTAAGTGATATTTGGCTCCCATCATCTATTTTGATGATAAACTTTTTTTCAAATAAAACACAAATAAGTTTTCGTGTTATGAATAATCTGGCATCATTTAAAAACATTAATTATCCTTCCATTCCGTTCCGTTCCGTCGCTCAGTCGTGCCCAACTCTTTGCGACCCCGTGGACTGTAGCCTACCAGGCTTCTCCGTCCATGGGATTCTCCAGGCAAGAATACTGGAGTGGGTTACCATTTCCTTCTCCAGGGGATCTTCTTAGAGATGACAGAACTTTATGCTTTCTCCTCATTGTTCTATAGACAGTAAATTTTTAATTTAAATAATAATTTGAGTATTACTTTTATTTGAAATTAATCTATTCCTGTTTCATTAGAAATGTCTAATACATAAATTTCTTGAAATATCCATGTGTGTTAGTCTTCAGTCGTGTCTGACCCTTTGAGACCCCATGGACTGTAGCGCATCATACTCCTCTGTCCATTTTAATTCTCCAGACAAGCATACTAGAGTGGGTAGCCATTCCCTTCTCCAGCAGATCTTCCAGACCCAAGGATTGAACCCCCACCTCCCGTATTGCAGACAAATTCTTTACCGTCTAAGCCACTAGGGAAGCCCACTTGTTATTCTGCCTCTTCAAAATGACCCAGTATCAGACTATGTTTTTATTTCTAAGATTTTATGTAGTTGATTATACTTGGGATACGATTATAAATTTATATACTCTCTCCTTCATAGTAATAGTACAGATGTTGAATTAAAATATTTCATGGTTGTTTTATATGAGTAAACATAACATTGAGAAAGCGTCACAGTTCCTGTTTGTGAGTCTGACTTCTGTGCCTGTCACGATTGATCCAGATTCAAGTTTGTTTTTAATAAACTCCACGAAAGATCAAAGCCAGGGATCATCTGTAACATTGCTGTCACTTGACGGCTGTCTGAGGCCCCTGTTTTGCCCTGCAGCCTTTTCTTAAGGAGAAAGCCACATTTTTAGCTGACTGCTCACTTTTGTAGTGTTTTTTTTTTAACAACTTTAGGTAATGCGTGGCAAAAAACACTATGAAAGTGTTGATAAATGGAGAGATGCGCTCTTTCACCATCTGGTGAGCCTTCTGGAGAGTGGAGACAAATCCCACACAATAAAGGAGGGACGTCATTTCTGCAGGAAGTGTAGCTTTGGGGGTTCGTTTAAGAACTCACAGCAGGCCATATTGTGGTGGGCCGTTCAGCATGATTCTTTGAGGTTTTTAGTAAATTGCAGACTATTTACCCTGGAAAGGGACTATAGAGATCAGTTTAGAGAAAAGAAAAGAGGCCCATAGAGGTCCAGTGGAGCATCCATAACATTCATTTGAATTGCATTATCAGAAGCCACATTCCAAAATGTGCAAACTGCTCTCTTATTACAGAATTTACAATGACACGTTCTGAGGTCATGAAGGAAATAGACTGAAACACTAGGAATTAGGTCAGTAGCTTGAGACCGTGCAGTCTCCCAGTCAGTCTTCAGTTTCCAAACCTGACCAGGATTGGGAATATGGGAGGGGCACATGCGCACGTGTGTGTGTGTGTGTATGTGTGTGTGTAATATCCATGTTATGTGCATCATGTTTTGAGATGAGCTTTGCACTTTACACGTAGAAGCCACAGCCAACTTCATCCAACAGTTCCTAGTACTGCTTCTTTATGGAAATCAGTGTTTTTGATATTTCAAGCATATTATAGTACCAGGTCAATGAGATGGAACCCAAAATTTACTGTGTGCGTAGGTGTATAAAAATGTATTAGAAAAATATTAATTTGTACAGTAATGAACATTGGGTTATAGAATTATATGTGCTTTTTCTTTCTTTTCTCTGCTTTTTTACCTGTATTTCCTAAAGATTTCTACCGTGAAATTTTCTTTTAATTACTTATTACATAAGTAATAAACAAGTACTTTGATGTTGTAAAATACTGAAAACATTGTGGAATATGGGAAAGCCCTCATCCATGCTCCTTTAGACTTACTTTCCTTTAGTAACCACTTAGCAATGGATACAATTTGGTGTACATCCTTCTAGAATTTTTAGCCTGAATATTCAGTTATTAGAGTTGAGGAAATGTTCAAAATCAAAAGTGAAACACTGCACATGCTTTTCTGAGATTGACTTTTGTATTTGATACATTTTGGAGAATACGTATTATTTCATTTCGGTACCTATAAATCCATATGTGTGCAAGTGTACATAGTGGCTCAATCATGTCCAACTCTTTGTGACTCCATGGACTGTAACCCAACAGGCTCCTCTGTCAGTGGGATTTTCCAGGCAAGAATACTGTAGTGGGTTGCCACTTCCTCCTCCAGGGGATCTTTCTGACCCAGGGATCGAACTGGAGTCTCCTGTGTCTCTTGCATTGGCAGGCAAATTCTTTCCCATTGAACCACCTGGGAAGCCCCCACATATAAAATCTATACCAGTATTCTTAAATTGCCAATATACTATGTATGTGAAATTTCTTATTTAATTATTGTCATATTGATGGACATTTTTTGTATTATAGACAGTATGCACCAAGCATTATTGTATACACTTGTTTATGTGTTGCATTGATCTTTAAATCTTTGAACTAATTATAAAGACAGAAAGATGACAAGCAGGGAAATGGGCGTGAGAAGTTACAGGAGGTAGATATTTCTGGAGAACAGAATATCCATCCCCTAGGTCTCATCAAACTCCACAAAGGATTCAGATGCTCATTCAGGAAATAGCAACACTACTGTAGAATATTTTTTGGAATTCAGGGCTCCTAAGAAGAAGTTTGGGTAAAAGCCCACACTCACAAGAAGGTTTTTGTCTTTCTCCCTCTTGTGCAAGAAAGAGCACCTCCTGGGATATACAGGGATGTCTCGGGTGGGGTGGGGCAGAGTCTGCTGGGTGGAAGGACAGAATTTGGGCTGCTGCCATCCCCCAGTCTCCTGTCCTAACCCTGTGGCAGTCTCTGAACTCGACTGACTGAACATAACACATGTGTTATGTTATAACACATGGTTAGGTGTTAACATAATCACATGGTAGCCTTCAGGTGTGTTTGGGAAAATAAATTATTGAAAATTCTTGCCAAATCTTGAAAATCAGCAGTTGCATTTATGTATGTACAGTATGGTGTAACTGCTTCTGCTGCCTACAATTCTCTTGTACAATTCAAAAAAAAAAAAAATGGGGGAAATGTTTCCCCTAGAAAAGCAAAGGGACAAAGAGTCTTTAAAAATCGTGGTTGCACTGAATGGACTTAAGGGACAATAAAACTTCAGTTCTCTAATAACTTGCCAATCTTAGTTATCATTTTGTTAACTGTTAATTTTATGTAGATGTCATAATAAGAGTTTTGTGTATAATGCATTTTTAATATTCAGAAGAGTCCTATAAAAACTATCACAACTTTACAAATAGAAACCTGAAATGTTAAATAACTTTACCAATAGTCATACAGTTTTGAACCCAACTTTTATTTAAAATTCTAGCTCTTAACACCAGATTGGAAATAAACCTGTAATTAGTTAATTAGAATGTTTTCATATTGGTGACAACTCCAGCAATAATAATAAAAATAGTATGTTTTTATTTCATAGTAATAAAAAGAGTATGTTTCAACAACTCCAATAATAGTATGTTTCATCTAATATATATGTTGTAGATTAATACTTCAAGTTATATCATTACTTTGAATTATGGTATCTTTCATAAGATATTGAAATTCTGCGTGGTAGATAAGACCATGTATCAGTAAGAAAGGTATGGCTTTTGCCTTTATTTGTGTTAATCATACTATCTTGTTTGAGCTTGTGAGGAAGGGAATGACAGGGTGGGGAGAAACGGAGCATATTAGTCGGTATGTAGGGTCTAGATCTGATAGATAGAGTGCCTGATGAACTCTGGACGGAGGTTTGTGACATTGTACAGGGGACAGGGACCAAGACCATCCTCATGGAAAAGAAATGCAAAAAAGCAAAGTGGCTGTCTGAGGAGGCCTTACAAATAGCTGTGAAAAGAAGAGACGCGAAAAGCAAAGGGGAAAAGGAAAGATATAAGCATCTGAATGCAGAGTTCCAAAGAACAGCAAGGAGAGATAAGAAAGCCTTCCTCAGCAATCAATGCAAAGAAATAGAGGAAAACAACAGAATAGGAAAGACAAGAGATCTCTTCAAGAAAATTAGAGATACCAAGGGAACATTTCATGCAAAGATGGGCTCGATAAAGGACAGAAATGGTATGGACGTAACAGAAGCAGAAGATATTAAGAAGAGGTGGCAAGAATACACAGAAAAACTATACAAAAAAGATCTTTAAGACCAAGATAATCACGATGGTGTGATCACTGACCTAGAGCCAGACATCTTGGAATGTGAAGTCAAGCGGGCCTTAGCATCACTACGAACAAAGCTAGTGGAGGTGATGGAATTCCAGTTGAGCTATTTCAAATCCTGAAAGATGATGCTGTGAAAGTGCTGCACTCAATATGCCAGCAAATTTGGAAAACTCAGCAATGGCCACAGGACTGGAAAAGGTCAGTCTTCATTCTAATCCCAAAGAAAGGCAATGCCAAAGAATGCTCAAACTACCACACAATTGCACTCATCTCCCACGCTAGTAACGTCATGCTGAAAATTCTCCAAGCTAGGCTTCAGCAATATGTGAATCGTGAACTTCCAGATGTTCAAGCAGGTTTTAGAAAAGGCAGAGGCACCAGAGATAAAATTGTCAACATCCGCTGGATCATGGAGAAAGCAAGAGAGTTCCAGAAAAACATCTATTTCTGCTTCATTGACTATGCCAAGGCCTTTGACTGTGTGAATCACAGTAAACTGTGGAACATTCTGAAAGAGATGGGAATCCCAGACCACCTGACCTGCCTCTTGAGAAACCTGTATGCAGGTCAGGAAGCAACAGTCAGAACTGTACATGGAACAACAGACTGGTTCCAAATAGGAAAAGGAGTACGTCAAGGTTGTATATTGTCACCCTGCTTATTTAACTTATGTGCAGAGTACATCATGAGGAACGCTGGGCTGGAAGAAGCACAAGCTGGAACCAAGATTGCTGGGAGAAATATCAATAACCTCAGATATGCAGATGACACCACCCTTATGGCAGAAAGTGAAGAGGAACTCAAAGGCCTTTTGATGAAAGTGAAAGAGGAGAGTGAAAAGGTTGGCTTGAAGCTCAACATTCAGAAAACGAAGATCATGGCATCTGGTCCCATCACTTCTTGGGAAATAGATGGGGAAACAGTGGAAACAGTGTCAGACTTTATTTTTTTGGGCTCCAAAATCACTGCGGATGCTGATTGCAGCCATGAAATTAAAAGACGCTTGCTCCTTGGAAGGAAAGTTATGACCAGCCTAGATAGCATATTAAAGAGCAGAGACATTACTTTGCCAACCAAGGTCCGTCTAGTCAGAGCTATGGTTTTTCCCGTGGTCATGTATGGATGTGAGAGTTGGACTGTGAAGAAAGCTGATCGCTGAAGAATTGATGCTTTTGAACTGTGGTGCTGGAGAAGACCCTTGAGAGTCCCTTGTACTGCAAGGAGATCCAACCAGTCCATTCTAAAGGAGATCAATCCTGGGAGATCAATCATTGGAAGGACTGATGCTAAAGCTGAAGCTCCAATACTTTGGCCACCTCATGCGATGAGTTGACTCACTGGAAAAGACTCTGATGCTGGGAGCGATTGGGGGTAGGAGGAGACGGGGACGACAGAGAATGAGGTAGCTGGATGGCATCACCGACTCAATGGACATGAGTTTGAGTGAACTCCGGGAGTTGGTGATGGACAGGGAGGCCTGGCGTGCTGTGGTTCATGGGGTCACAAAGAGTCGGACACGACTGAGCGACTGAACTGAACTGAACTGATGATCCTAAAGTCTGAGTTATTTGGCATTTTTAAGGATAAGCATTGATTCAGTTTTACAAGCATATGTTGGAAAGAAAATTAATTCCATATGCTCAAAAACAATTCTTTGCTCTTAGGAAAGAGTTTTGTTTCAACTTGAGAGTCATAATCATGTTTATCAAATGTACTGATTGTGTGAACTGTATATAAATTGTCAGGCTCATAAAGGTCTATATTTATGGTCACCAGGTGCTCCTCAGCTTCCATATTTGTCCTGTTGGTGGAGTTAGTTTATTTTTTCTGTTTCTCTTATTGTCACTGAAGACTTCTAACAGTCTCTGGTATTCTCCGCAATTATATAGGAATATTCTCAAAGCTAATTGCTTGCACAGAGTACAAATAAGATGTTTTCTATTAGATTTTTATAGTACTTAGATTTAAACTCCAGTGTTTTACTAATGGGAGTAGGCTTTTCTTTGCTAGGAAGCTCCACTTACAGCTGGAGAAATGTGTTGTTTTTCTATTTATAAATAACAGTATAAAACACGTACTATGTAGAATAGAAATTACTGTTGTGAAATTGGTCACTTTGGTTTACACTGATTGTGAAAGTGAGCCAGGGGACTCTGTTTGATTAACTTTATGGAAGCAATAGTTTTCTTTTGTCTCTTTAGTCTTCCTTTTGGTCTGTTCCAAAAATTCTCAGCAGGTTGCTCCAGAGCTCCAAAGGAGAGCACAGTTCTTGGAAAGTGCTTTCTGGAAGGATCTGCAATGGCATTTAGAACTGCCAAGCATCAGGAAATAGAAAAATGGAGAAATAAATTACCTCATTTACAGAGAATGTCACCTTAGGTTAAATCACATTAGAAATAAAGTTTATGGGTCTTTAAAGAATACAAACAGATATTATAACCGAAAAATATGGATAGAAATAAAGAGGTTGTGGGAAATATTTAGAAAAAATAATATTCTGAAAGATAACATTTATGTCTACCTAATATTCATTTTAAGAAAACTGGTAAGAATCTTTGGTATGCTCTGTATCTGTAAGAAGTAATAATAGATTTTGAAATAAGTCTACATTACAGAAAATGTTTTTTTCTTTGTACTTGATTTCAAAGAAGCCAGTGAAAATCTGTTATATTTTTTATTTATAAAAAATGCAGTATACTAATATATACCTACTTACTTGAGAAGATAAAATCTGACAGAATGAGTTTTCTTTGCAGCAAATGTGCATACCCACAATTTGAAAGGTTTTTTTTAAAAAAAAAAAACAAAACAGGAAACTTTCTATTGGAAGGGAATCAAGGTGACCAAAGCATAGTTTTGTATAATCTCATAATGGATAGTAAGTCTATCCACTGTCAAAAAGACCAAAGTAAAGCAAGAAATGAGTTAAAAAGGGAGAGGCTTCAGATAATATAACCCCAAATTTAACTTTTTCAAAATAATAAATTTGATAAACTAAGCCAAATGAGGTTATAAATTATAAGTGGTGTATTCTTTTTCTTAGTTTCCCTTCCTTGTTCCCCATTACATTGTTCCTGTACATGGAAAATAATTATGTGGCATTTCTCTCATTCTGTATCCATCATAAGAATACATAATTTAGAAATTGCCCTTTTTCTGTAGACCTCAGAACCCTTCCTTCTCCACAAAGCACTTCTAAACACCCACTGGCAATAGATCAGAGTTGAATCCTGATTGTACCTCCTAGATCTCTTGATCAGTTCTTTTATTTCTTGCTCTCAGGAAAATAATCTGAATCTACAATGAGAAGTAAGGAACTGTGTGACATAATACAAAATGCTCTAAAAGAAATCAGAACATTATGTCCTAGTCCTGGTTCTGTCGTTAAGAGTAGAATCTTGGCAACTTGTAAAGTCTCGAGGAAGGATTTCCAGTTTGTAAAATTAAGGGAGTTAGACTAGACACTCTTTCTAAAATCCTGTCTAGTATCAGCTTTTTATATTCTGTACCTTCAGCAACCCCCAGAGACTTCTCACCATTCCCCAGATACACATTGCTTTACATCTGTGACATTTTGTGCATTTTCTTATTTCAGCCTGGGAAGCCTTTTGTCACCTTTGCAGCCTGGCAAAACCACCACTCATTTTTCAAGTCTCCTCTTTAGCACCAAAGCCTTCCCCAGTTTCCCCCAACTCAGGTCAAGGGAGTTGTCCTCAGCTTTGTGTTTTTGATATAGATCTGTCTTCTTTGCTTTTTTTTTTTTTAATTGATTGATTGATTTGAGAGGGATTTTGTTTTTGTTTTGTTTTGACTGTGGTGGATCTTCATTACTGTGCGGGCTCTTCTCTAGTTGCTGTGAGCGGGGATTATTCTGTAGTTGCAGTACACCGGCTTTTCATTGCGGTGACTTCTCTTGTGGAGCACAGGTCCTAGGGCATGCAGGCTCAGTAGCTTCGGTTCCCAGGCTCCAGAGTGCAGGCTCAGTAGTTGGGGCAAAATGGGATTACTTGCTCCGCAGCTTGTGGAATCTTCTGGGGCCAGGGATTGAACCCGCATCACCAACATTGGCAGGGAGATTATTTACCACTGAGATATCAGGGGAGCGCATATTTTTTTTTTAGTAATTATTTATTGATTTCTCTTCTAAAAATTCTGTGAGGAAGGAACTCAAACTCTTGATATCTGTAGCCTCCAAGATATGGCACTTCATTCATCCCAATGAAATTCAATGAAATTGTATTGAATTAATACAGTTAAAGGTCAGTATCTGACTGTTATAAGTGTAAAGCCTAGGGACAAAGTATTATTATTTACATGATTTTATGTACATGTATTTTGGTAAAATATTCATGGTAAGCTTCATTACATCTGTTCTATCTAAGCAATGCATGACCTATATACATTCTAAACCACAGGAACCACAGATAATTCAATGGTCTTTGAGACCAGTTGAGCTAAGGATGTTAGAGGTCAAGGGTTAATACAATATCAAAGAACTTATGCAAATAAGTAAGGAAAACACCAAAGCTCCATTGCTAAATCATCAGAGGTGCGTTCAGAGCATTCAGACAATTCATAAAAGAAAATATATAAATGACAAGTTAGAATATAAAAAAAAATGGAATGTCTGGGTAAAGATAAAGCAAATAACACGTTCAATTAATACCTCTACCTTCTGAAAACTGTAGAAGGGTTTTTTCAAAACATAAAACACAATGACAAAGAAAATGGGAAAGTAGTAACACCAACAAAATTTTGGAAGTTGGAAAAACAAATGGTCAAGTGGTTAGCAGTTAAAGCTGAACCCTATGCTGGCACTGGGGAAAGCAGAAAAAGCAATCCCACTAATAGTGCCAAACAATAAAAATACTAAAAAAAATCAGCCATACTCAGAACCTAAAAAAGCGGGGATAAAGTCTGAAACTGTGTAAGAGGCAGCTAGGCATGCTGATCCCATCATACTGTCTATGGAGCAGTATAACCACTCCTCACTCACCCCAGCAGAATACTGGACATTTCTTCCCAGCAGGTTTAAAGTCCCAGTCTCCATAGCAGAGATTATTATTTATGGAAACAATGCCAGACCATTGGGTTAATAGCACCAAGAGTGGAATCTGGATGAAGGCTGACAGGGCCGTTTGGAAGTGTGAGTCACCGAGGACCATGGACCAGAGGCTGCTGCAAGTGTACCCTGCTGCAGTGACTGCTGTTTTCACAGTTGCCCAGGAATCTCTCAGGGAAGGAGAGGGAATTTCCCTGTTGGATAAAAAATGAACTTCCTGTTCATTGACTCTACAAATAATATGGTTGATAAGGGATGTTCAATTCAGTTTAGTCACTCAGTCGTGTCCGACTCTTTGCGACCCTGTGAACCGCAGCACGCCAGGCCTCCCTGTCCATCACCAACTGCTGGAGTCTACCCAAACCCATGTCCATCGAGTCGGTGATGCCATCCAACCATCTCATCCTGTCGTCCCCTTCTCCTGCCCTCAATCTTTCCCAGCATCAGGGTCTTTTCACATGAGTCAGCTCTTTGCATCAGGTGGCCAAAGTATTGGAGTTTCAGCTTCAACATCAGCCCTTCCAATGAACACCCAGGATTGATCTTTAGAATGGACTGGTTGGATCTCCTTGCAGTCCAAAGGACTCTCAAGAGTCTTCTCCGACACCACAGTTCAAAGGCATCAAATCTTCTGTGCTCAGCTTTCTTCATAGTCCAACTCTCACATCCACATATGACCACTGGAAAAACCATAGCCTTGACTAGATGGACCTTTGTGGACAAAGTAATGTCTCTGCTTTTTGATATGCTGTCTAGGTTGGTCATAACTTTCCTTCCAAGGAGTAAGCAGATAAGGGATAGGTTTTTATTAAAGTAGAAAATAGTGATTAGGATGATGGTAGGAGCCCCACTGTAGTGTTCCCGGACCAATTTACAATCCTTGAATTGCATATTCTGGAACTACCGAGCATGCAGACTCTTACATGGAGTGTTTGCGCTTAGCTCTTCTTTCTCTGCTTCATCCAGTGCTTTAAAATCTGCTAATCTTGATGTACCAAGTCTCTTAACACTGGATTATTATGAAAGAGGTCTGTGTTTCAGTGATTTGGGGAATGGAGAAGGGATAAGGAGAAAGGAGGATTTAAGTTGGTTCTTAGAATGTTTTCCTTTGTTTATCAGTTGAAAGAAGAGGTAGAAAGGTGGGTTATTTAGATAACATTATGTTCCCACTGCACTGATCATCCATCCATTTCTCCAAGAAACCATTTTAATTCCAGTCACTTGAATGTGCACTTTGTTCCTTCTCTCTAGAACACCCTAAGACACTTTTTCTTCCTGATAAGCTTTACTCACTCTTCCAAACCAAGTTGAAATGTTCCATCCAGTGTGAAAGCTTCCATGACTCCCCAAAACAGCAATTATATTAACTACAGTTTAATAAGCCACCTGGTCCTTTAGTCGATTCTTATTGGATAAGCGAGGTAGTAGTTTTAACCTCACTTTACAGAGAAGGAAACTGAAGCTGAAAAGACTTGAGTAGTGACTCAAGAGCATAGATCATTGTTCCTCAGTGTCTGCAGGTTATATGTACCGGGACGCACTCCTCAGATAGCAAGACGTGTGGATGTTCAAGTCCCTTATATAAAATGGCATAGTATTTGCATGTGACCTAACATCCTCCCTACACTTTACATTATCTCTAGCTTACAGTAACTAATGCAATCTGAATACTATATAAATTGTTGTCATGTAAAGCAAATGAAAAATTTGCTTTTGGGAACTTTCTGAACATTTTGGGGGCAGTAGTTGATTGAATCCAGGAATGTGAAACCTGTGGATACAGAGCACAGACTGTACCTAGATTTGAAATCCAAAGCTGAAAGCCCTTTCTTTTTGAAATCTGCCTCACTTACTAATTATTTTGTTTTGTATTTGTTAACATGCTCACCTCCTTCACTGAACTGAGTCTTTATTCCTTCATGGAAAATGTTTTGGGAGGGTGGCGTTTTTATATATAACATTAATCAGATTAAAATTTTTTATTTATTCTTGACATTCCTTGTTTGACTCTACAGTCTACAGGGCAAGATGTTTAAACCAGATATGTTTTATTCATTATTGAATCCAACACCTGTCACAGTGTCTGCCACAGAAATTGTTCAGTAAATATTTTGAGGTAAATAAGTGAATTAACACCTGAATGAACAGATGATGCTAAAGCTGAAACTCCAATACTTTGGCCACCTCATGAGACGAGTTGACTCACTGGAAAAGACTCTGATGCTGGGAAAGGTTGGGGGCGGGAGGAGAAGGGGACGACGGAGAATGAGATGGCTGGATGGCATCACCGATTCTGTGGACATGAGTTTGAGTGTACTCCAGGAGTTGGTGATGGACAGGGAGGCCTGGCGTGCTGTGATTCATGGGGTCGCGGAGAGTCGGACACGACTGAGCGACTGAACTGAACTGAACAGATGAATGAGGCAGAAAGACGAGATCCAGCTTATAACAAAAGAATACTTTTTAAGCTTTCATTGTCCCTGTTGTCTGAATAGACAGTGATTTCTTAAACTAATGTGAAATCAACCATCAACATCAACCATCCTGTTAATTCAGATGAAATCTGTACCCAAACAGAATCTCAGCATACTGGCCATTTGGGTTAGGGGCAAGTTTTGCTTTCTTGTAAACAAAGAGGCTGAGACTACAGAATACTTAGCCACAGAGATGTTGGGTTTTGTATTTCATACAAATAAGCTGTTTTTTTTTTTTTTAAGTAGGACACATCTAATATGCTTTATTTTTTATTGCAAGACATATAAAGACATTTAGATATTTCTTTTTTAAAAAAATTATTTTGTATTGGAATATAGTTGTTCACAATGTTGTATTAGTTTCAGGTGTACAGCAAAGTGATTTAGTTTTCCGTATTCACATATCTATTCTTTTTCAGATTATTTTCCCTGGTAGGTTATTACGGAATTAAGCTATTTTTAATCTAGAGCTCAAGTAGACAGTTTTAAGCTCCAGACCTCAAGCCAATGTGGTTCATGTTTTGTCATTATAGGGTCTACAATAGAACTTTATTTTAGTGATCTTATGAAATTTTCATAAATTTTTCAGCTATTGAAAACTGACCACAACGAGTAATATAAAAGATTGCACTGATTACAAGGTACTTCGCCTCTGAGTACTAACTTACAACGTAGTTAGAGTCAACTAAGAAATATATGTTTATTTTATGACTTTAAACACTCTTAAAGTCTAAAACTCATGTGCTTTTAAGAAAGTCCATGCTTTTCTTTTAAGAAAAAACCAATAAGAAATAAGAGATAGCAAAATGTATTAGATTATTTCTTCTGTAACAACACAATCCCACATCAGATATTAAATGCAAAAGAATAGGCAAAAGCTATTGCAGCCATGAAATTAAAAGACGCTTACTCCTTGGAAGGAAAGTTATGACCAACCTAGATAGCATGTTAAAAAGCAGAGACATTACTTTGCCAACAAAGGTCCATCTAGTCAAGGCTATGGTTTTTCCAGTGGTCATGTATGGATGTGAGAGTTGGACTGTAAAGAAAGCTGACTGCCGAAGAATTGATCCTTTTGAACTGTGGTGCTGGAGAAGACTCTTGAGAGTCCCTTGGATTGCAAGGAGATCCAAACAGTCCATTCTAAAGGAGATCAGTCCTGGATGTTCACTGGAAGAACTGATGTTGAAGCTGAAACTCCAATACTTTGGCCACCTCATGCGAAGAGTTGACTCACTGGAAAAGACCCTCATGCTGGGAGGGATTGGGGGCAGGAGGAGACGGGGACAACAGAGAATGAGATGGCTGGATGGTATCATCGACTCAATGGACATGAGTTTGAGTGAATTCCAGGAGTTGGTGATGGACAGGGAGGCCTGGCATGCTGTGATTCATGGGGTCGCAAAGTCGGACATGACTGAGTGACTAAACTGAACTGAATGGCACTGACTTTAATTCTAATCCAAATAAGTCAGGAAGTTAAGTGAAATTAGTTTCTCCTCTAATCTTATGTGAAAAAGAAATGTGTCATATGGCAAACCCATATGATTCCAATCTTTTGGGTTTATTCATCCCTGCGGTAACATTTAGACTCCAGAAACTATATCAGAAATGGAGTCAATATTTCAACACCAATATACAGACTAGAAATGTGGTAAGGTGTGTGATATCTTACTGCATTAAAAAAAAAAAAAGTATTTTGATTGAGACAGGATGTTGATCATGTACCTTTTTCTCCAGAATCTTATGGCTGTTTTCTTCTTTACGATTCACTCTCCGTAAAGGCACATATTCTCTTCTTTTCTCCATAGAATGAAAAAGAAAAAGAAGGATCTGTATTTTAGAAACAAGCTTCCCCATCACTTGCGGACATGACTGATTTCCTTTACTGGCCATTCCTTTCTCATGGTCCTCCTCCTGCCCCAACTCAGAATGTTTTCCCACCCGTGTACCATCTCCTTTAACAAATGCACTGTCCCTATGACTTTTGTATCTTTCTCTGTGTTATTCTCTTTGTCTGGGACTCCTCCACACCTGGGCTTCCGTGGTGGCTCAGTGGTAAGGAATCCGCCTGCAATGCAGGAGATGCAGGAGACGTGGGTTTTATCCTTAGATCAGGAAGATCCCCCCTGGAGAAGAGAATGGCAGCCCACTCCAGTGTTCTTGCCTGGAGAATCCCATTAACAGGGAGCCTGGCTGGCTACAGTCCAAAGGGTCGCACAGAGTCGGACACGACAGAAGCCACTTAGCATGCACATCTCCTCACCTACCCAGTCCTAACCCCACTCCACCCTTCCTCCTATTCCCTGCACTGAATTCCTCCTGCTTTTTGATATATCAAGAATCTGCTCCTGTAGGAAGCCCAGCCATACCGCCACCACCACCAAGAACAAGTTAGATGCCTGTGTGTTCTGAATGTGCTCTTGGAGTTCTCATCAGAAATCCACTAGGACTGTCTATATTAACTTCCCTCCCTTCTTGACCAGACTGTGAATTTCTGAAGGGCAAGAATTTGCCCTGTTCATTTTTGCATAACCAGCATCTTATCTGGTGTTTAGTATATATTACAAGTTAAATAAATGTTTATGGAGTGAATCAGTGAGGCTGGTTTCCCATTAGGAGAGTGAAGAAAGTAAATTGCTTAGAATCTGAAAAGCACACAGGAAAAATTGGGACATTTTTGCTTGAGTTAAAAGTACTTTGATGGGGACTACCTTTGAAACTCCATCTAGTTGGGCCTCTTGTAGTCTTTGTGAAATAGGAATATTAATCCTCAGATCCTATCAAAGGAGATCTAGTTATTAAGGGACAAAAAACTGGTATAAAATGGACTTTCTAATAAGAGTCCCAAATCATATATCCTAAGGACAATATAATGTTGAAATGTCTTCCGTTCCGTTCTGTCGCTCAGTCGTGTCCGACTCTTTGTGACCCCGTGGACTGTAGCCTACCATGCTTCTCTGTCCATGGGATTCTCCAGGCAAGAATACTGGAGTGGGTTACCGTTTCCTTCTCCAGGGGGTCTTCCTGACCCAGGGATCGAACCCAGGTCTCCCGCATTGGAGGCAGAGGCTTTAACCTCTGAGCCACCAGGGAATGTCTTAATAGCTTCCAAATACAAGTACACGTGGTACCATATGATTAAAACAGTATGAGTCAAAGGAAGGAACAGGATGTCTAGGTTTTCAGTGTACTTGGTATTCTTTAACAGAATATTTTATTAGTGTATAGTCTCTTGACAATTATTTCCTGATCTTATTTCCTCAGGAAACTTTAGATTTAGTGTTTATTCTGAAAAGATAGGTATGGGATATTTTATTTTCATTATAGATATAGAACACATTTATCTTTTGTGATCAGGAAATAAAAGGAGCCCTATGTGTAGCAAGCGGTGAAATCTCTAAAATATGAAAATTAGGTGTGGGTAGACTGGAAGTCAGTGTGTAAGACAAGCATAGCATCTTCTGAATTTCTTTTCTTTAATAAAACGTTATCATTTATTTATTGTTAAGGAAAGTTGGAGACCCTGTGGACATGTCTACAACTGAAATACTCCTTATTCTTGGAAGTCAGGCTGTTTGTTGAAAGAATAGAAAAAAAGCTAGACCTAAGAAGAAAACTAAGCTTGGAGAAGAGATTATCACTAATGGATGTATTAATTCATGGCTTGCTGATTAAATACATTTTTGTAAAAATAATTTGGTAAACTGGTAAAAACAGATGGTTATTTGACATTTTAGAGTGGAGTAACAAAACTCTAGTTAAAAAGAGACCCAAATCTAAATTAACAAATCACCATGTTGTGTAGAATGTTGAAAAATCACTGCCAGTAGATTCACGGCCTGCTCTGGGTATTTCATTCCCTTTGGTTCATTGTGATAAAACATAGGGTCATTGGTAGCCTTTAGGACCTGACAGTAGACTCCTCTTTAGCAGGAGCAGCATCAAGGCTGTGTGGTTTATTTTAGGAAGTGGTGTAGCCTAAGTAGCCCAAAATGGACCAATGAGAGCTTGGTGAGGACTTGCTTAAGGAACTCACCCAAAAGAGTACCAAGGATGCATGTCATCTTGGCCAACTGATTGGAAAAAAAAATTTTTTTTCTAATGTATTTTAGAAAAATGTGATATTTTGAAAAGGGCATGAAATATAGCAGGAGTCTTAAAACTGAATTTTTATTTCTTTCCAGACATTGTTTCCGGACATTCTCTCTTTCTCCCTTCTCTCGCCTCTTGTGACCTTGTAGTTAATAAGAGAAAACATATATATTTTCTAATGTTTCTTTATTAACAGCAACAACAACCAAACAGTTAAATGCTTGAATTTTGCCCACCATCCAAATCTTTTGTTTAAATGGCCTCTTCTTTGGAGTTACCTTGGAATCAGGTTTTTATTCCCTCACTGTCCCTTTTGTATTTCTAAGTGATATGTATCCATCAATTTAAAATACTTCCATTTTCATTCTAGAGGACTAACACTGTCCTGCTGTCACTTGTCTTTAACTTATTTGTCATTCTCCATACCTCTGCTTCTGCCAAATAAACTAATTATCTTCATTTTTATCTCTCTTTCATATTTTTAAGGCAGTAACTGAAATTGGCTTGCTCCAGGGCAGATACTCTGGGTGACAGAATAACTTGAGGCAAAAATGTTTTGAATTAGTTTATAGGTCGGAGAAGGCAATGGCAAGCCACTCCAGTACTTTTGCCTAGAAAATCCCATGGACGGAGGAGCCTGGTAGGCTGCAGTCCATGAGGTCGCTACGAGTCAGACACGACTGAGTGACTTCACTTTCACTTTTCTCTTTCACACATTGGAGAAGGAAATGGCAACCCACTCCAGTGTTCTTGCCTGGAGAATCCCAGGGATGGTGGAGCCTGTTGGGCTGCCATCTCTGGGGTCACACAGAGTCGGACACGACTGAGTGACTTAGCAGCAGCAGCAGTTTATAGGTAGTTTGATATCACATGTGTCAGTTTTTATGACCTGCCATTCATAATAGATCACTTCCTAACCTCACCTTGGCCCTGGCTCTGGCCCAGCTCAGAAAATTACTAACATAGTTATCAGTTGACACTTAAATGCATGTCTTCAAGTTTAGTAATGTGAAGGAAAATTTCCAGAGGCATGATAATAAGGAAATTTAATTAAGAGCTCGTGTTGACGCAGGAATATTATGTACAGCATTGATCCATAGTGTAGCTAATACATTCATTATGTTGCAAATTTCAAGTGATTTCTTAGTACATTGGCCAATCAGAGTGGAACCTGTCTCAACAGGAATGTTGAAAGAAGCAAGGCAGTGAAACTTTCATCTCCACTGGGAGTGAACTAACTTGCCAAATCTGGGCCATCAATCATAGTGAATACGTTCAAAACAAATCATACATCTTTCACAGTTCATTGTATTCATCAGCAGTTTTGAAATCACCAATCCAAAGTAGTCACTTTTGGCGAGGTTTTCCATAGCCTGCGGTTTAGGCAATATGCCTCAGCTGTCTTTTTCAAGGCTCTAGTTTTCTGGTAGTCATATCCCATTGGCCAGTGTCAACGAAATCTGAAAGGACTAAAGGGTGGGCTCGTTTTGTCGAGGATGGTCATTACAGTATATCTTTGAAAATGTTGTCTTAAAAACCAAGTCATTGTCTAAAAAGTTTCTTGGAATCACTTAGTGCTTGAATGCATGGATGGATTGCAAGACTGATTTTCCCACTCATGTCCGGGGCTAACACTCATATATAGGCAAAAGTGTACAATATGAAATGTCTGTTTGTGGGGGGAGGAGGAGAGTGTTCAAACATGACATTATTTATTTAATGTCACTGTTCTGATTGCTGTTAAAAAATGTTTTATTTCAAATCATATCATATGTAACAAAGTTTCATGAAGGGCACAGAGTATCCTTCACCCAAGTTGATCCATCGTCAACATTCTGCCTCATGTACTGTATCACTGTCTTCCTCTTTGTGTATACCCACCACACACACACACACACACACACATTCATTACTTGCATCCTCTGAACCCTTTGAGAGAAAGCTGCACCCATCATGACCTTCCATACCCCAGTTCCCCAGTCTTTACCTCCCAAGAACAAGGAATCTTTTCTCAACAACTGCAATTAGTCTCAAACACCTGATTGCCTTGGACTGTTTCAGCGTGGCTTGTCTTTATACCTTTTACCTCAATTTCTAACCCAGATGCTGAAATGGGTAGAATGAACAACTCAGCTATCTAAAAACAGTCATGTCACTCATGTTTTAAATTTTACCAATAAACATGGTATGTTGGTATGTAGGAAATGACTCGGTGTTGGTTTTAGGAAAAATAGATGGGTTAATACTAATAGATGTTTCCCTTAGTAAGAAACCTTACCTATTTAGAGATTCAACTTATCAGTGGCACTACAGTTAGCTAGCATTATTAAGACAGACAGAACATCTTGTCTTTCTGTACTTTTGGTTCTGTTTTTTTCTCTTGTGATCAGGTAACCCGAGGTTTTGAAAAATTGTAGTAGTTTCTACTTTGTCAGTGCCATTACCCTGCTCCCTAACAGTAAGCAGTGGAGAAGTGGAGGTGGCATTGGTGATGCTGCATGGGTTCTGGAGAGATCAGGGGTCTTACACTACGCCCCAGCTATCCCTTCACTGAGATGAAGAGTGGTGGATATCTCCCAAAATGGTTCTTATAGCTGTTTTTAATCTCTGATCTTAATTTTTAAAATGTAGGTTTACCCTGTTGTGAATAAATAGAACTGAGATTTATGTTTAATAATTTATATAGCTCATTTTGATAACACATATCTGGCAGTGGCAATTTTTTTTTTTCCCAAAGGGTCTTTGGCAGGCATATCCCTCTCCACCTCAGTGTTCCCAGCAATATGCCTATGTATTGGGGGATCCAGCTGAGAAGAGCAGTGCTTCAGGGGTTTAGAATGGGCAGCAGGATTTTGTGTAGGAGGAAGTTGTGATGCTGCAGCAATTTATGAAAAACAGGTCCCTTGATAATATTATAAAGGCAAAATCACCCAGGAGGCCATGCGCACATCCAGTGACAATGTACACACAGATGTGGGCCTTAAGTATGTACAAACAAGTTTACTACCCTGAGCAGACTGTTGATTTAGTCATCCTACAGATGTACATTGAAAGGGAATGGTCCAGGAGCTGGGGCTTTGGTAGTGAATCAGACAGCCGTGGTCCATAACTTCACAGAGTTTACATAAACTCTTTTGCTTTAAAATATTGTGCATTAAGAAGTATTTGTGCTCTGACCATATGACCACAGTATGTCATTCTATAAACCTTTCAGACATGACTTGGATCCACAAGAATTTAGTTTTGAAGCTGCTGGATTTGCAGGAAGAAAGGGCATTGGCTTTGAATGACAAATCATGGAAAGAAATAATTTTGAAAAGATCCTCCAGCTTGTAATGGTTTAACAAGAGCAATGTGTTCAGAGACTATTAAGTCAGAAAAATATGTAAACGTCCATGTGTTCAAGTGTATAAGTGAGTGGGGCAGGGGGAACCTTCTCAAAATGAGGACAGTGTTCTTCATGGTGGGGAAGCCATGTTTTGGTTCATCACTCTCAGGGTTCCATCAGCTTCCAGGCTGGAATGACTTCCAAATCAGGCTGCGAAGACAAATATCTAAGTCCTAAGGGAAGCTCCAGGGTGGTTCTTTCATGGTTTTGTTTGGCATATTTTCTCAAAATTATTTTCAGATAGTTCCAGAGCAAGCTCTTAATTCATAATCTATCACTGCACAGTATCTTTGAATTACAGTACACTGGAAACCAGCCATTTGATATCTGAATTTCAGTCTGGCCTGTGTCAACACAATTCTTGTTGACAAGACTAAGCTATGGTCCTAGATCATAGGTGAACAGGAGTTTCATTACTGGTGTATTAGTTGGGATTATACTTGTCTGTGAATATAGAAATTTAAAATAGAGGTGGTTTGAACAAGAGAGATGTTTAGTTTTGCATCGTGTTAAAATAAGAAGGTAGATAGTCCAGAGCTCCTGGGGCAGCATTTCTATAAAACCTTCAAGGACACGTGTTCCTTCCATTGTGTTGCTGTTAGACGTTACCTCAGTGTGTCAGTTCAACTCATGACCTGATATGGCAACCCCCAGCTCCATTCCTCAACTTCATGTTCTAGCGAGTAGCGAAGAGAATGGAGGACAAATAAAAGATATAGGAAAGAGGTGTTTTAATGAAAGTTCTTGAAACTTCCATGTAACACTTCTACTTCCAGCCCATTCACTAGGACTCAATCATGTGGTGACACCTGGTTACATAGGAGTCTGGCATTTTCTGTTTTGATCATTCATTTGCTTAGGTAAAAATTGGGATTTTATTAGGTGAGTGGTTGCTTTCTAGATTGTTGTCTGAGAAGGGGAATGGATGGAGGGATTCAGATGCTGAAAAGTGCATTTTTGTCCTGGTTTGTGTTCTCTTCACAACAGTTCATCAAGTTGTATAGTAATGACTTCTGTTCTGTGTGTTTGCTATACTTCATTTAAAGTATAACTTAAAACAAAAAAAATTGTGATTCTAATACAAAACTGCTGACAGACACCAACATTAGGGATCATTCATCAGTCTCTGCCACAATGTTGCCTTTTACTAACCTCGTGTATGTTTTAAATATTTCATATCAGTGTGCAACGGTATATTTGCAACATCATCTGTTATCAACAGTATGATCTTATACAAGTGTGAGCTTAGTAGCTGCAGTTTTCAGGAAAGGTGTGTTAGGCTCTGCTAGAATATTTTACTTACCCTAGGTAAGGGCCTAAAGATTACACATGCTAGCCTCATGACTGATTTTAATGGTGTGTAAAAATAGTTTTCCTACCTCAACACTGACATGTTCACATAAAATTGGGGAAAGGAGAAGCTAGTAGCACAGAACAAAAGTAGTTAGGGCTCTTAAAAGTGTTTGAGGCTCTTCATGTTCTTACCAGCTCATAGCCTCATCTCAATTTGAATCACAGGTACATTTTGAACTTAAGGTAAAGTCCTAAAGCCCCATACAAGGATTATTCCCTTGTTCTAACAAGATTGTGTCCCAGCAGGCATACCACAATTTGAGAGTTACAAATAGGGAGGTCTGAAAGGAGAAGGGCGGAGGAGGTAATTTCTCTTAACTCTCCTGCGGTGTCTTAGATTAAGGTGGATAATGGGTCCCATTTTGCCGACATGCAGCAGAGATGTCACTAAATAGGGAGAATGAACAATCACAGAGCTGGTTTAATTTCCAGAGGGGTTTATGGAAGCTCCGTAACATGATGTGGCCAAATGTTCCTAAAAGTATGAAGCAATCTGATTTGTTCCATCATTACAAGAAATTAAAGCCAAACAGAGTTACATCCCAGTAGTAAAAAGAATCAGTGCAAGTGCCATTGTTATTGACTGAATGAAGTGAGCTTTCTGATTACCTTGATCAACCAACATTTTAATTTTTGTCTGCCCATTTACTCCAAATCACATTAGAGGGCCTTAACTGATTTTGACCAAAGGAGCTGTATTATTAAGGTGAAGTTTAATCTGAGAAGTTTAATTACTTGATTAGAGTTTTAAAATGGATGTGTCTTCTAGATTTCAGTAAATTTGGGCAAGTAATAATTAGGGATTCTTTGTTTCTTAGTGTTAGTAAGAGGTCCAAGATGAAAGAAAGACTTAAATTTAGGGAATTAATTTTTTGTTGTTGTTAGACCAAGAGGCTTTCTGAACTGGGGTGTCTGTTTTGAGAGGGTTGCTTCCACAGAGGAAAGCCGGTGGTACCCAGACTTCCAGGGGAGGTAGAGTTGGGCAACTAAATGCTGTGTGATGAGCTCTCCCATAGTGTCCATATGGTTTACCAACCACACCAGGACACATTTGAGAGTGAAATGTAATGCTACTCATACTTATACTGGGATAACAGGCATAAACCTGGTAAATTCAATGCCAGTTAGAATATATGAACCTCCTACCCATATGGAACAAGGGGCAATAAATATCCAAACAGACGAGTAAAATAGAATACTTGAAAGTGGAAGTTTTAGTTGCTGTCGTGTCTGACTCTCTGCGACCCCATGGACTGTAGCCCTCTAGGCTCCTCTGTCTATGGAATTCTCCAGGCAAGAATACTGGAGTAGGTTGCCATTCCCTTCTCCAGAGGATCTTCCCAATCCAGGTATCGAACCTGGACTCCATTGTAGGCAGATTCTTTACTATCTGAACCACCAGGGAAGCCCAGTGAATAAGGCTTTCTGTAGGACACTAGAAAAGGAAAATGAAGATAAGGTTCACTCTGCCAGGGATTTCTCTCCATAGCACAGAAGTTATTCTAATCACATGATATCTCAGAGCATGAAGTTTATAAGCCCCTGAACTGTGTTAATATTCCTCTAACAGTCTAATTATTGATTTTTAGAGGTGTGAGAAACTCTGGAAACATTACAGAAAGGTAGCCTTAATAAAAGGAGTGTCTTAGGATTTTTCAGTTCAACAAACATATATTGGATATCTAGTATGGGACAAGCAGTGTTTAGCATCAGAGATTGAAAAAAGTATTTGATATGGTCCCAACCCTGGAGAAATTCATTCTCATAATAAACAAATCATGGCAATAAATTGTGTGGTGATTTAATTACTTGAAGAGTTAACTTCTTATTTGGCTCTTCTGCATCAAATATGGTATCTGCGGGTCTCTGTCTTTAGAGGGAACTCCTGCTGGGTAGCAACCTAGACTTTTCCAGACCCCTGCTCACGCTGGACACTATGGCGTATAAACAGGGTGGGTGGGTTGTTTCAGTGACGCTCTTTGTACTCAAAGGTCTTTGTTTCCCAGACTGCTGATTTATTTTGTTTCCATCTGGAAAGCCCTTCCCTGTCATCTGAGCAGTTCAGAGCAAATGAGCAGAGACAAGCTATAGAGATTCAGGATGTCTGGGTTAAAAAGGTTTGCTTGTTTAATTAGATAAACAATTTGAGAGTAATTTCCAGGATTACTGTTCCTAATCACATCGGTAAAGGCTGGGAAGACCCTCTCAGTCAGTCAGTGGGTAATAGAATCTGAGAGAAGAGTGAAATGCTGGAAGGAGCTGGAAATAATTCAGAAAATCCTCCCACACTCTATGTGCCAGCATATAAAATACATTGTCATTGTGCTTTTCTGAGCACTTATTTTTTGCACACATAAATCCAATTAATTTTCAGCATCACCCTGTGATGTACTGCTCTCTGCATTTTTCAAATTATCATAGAGAACAAGCTTAAACAAGTGAATTAGCTTGTATGAGGTCTCAGGCTAGTCAGTGGCAAAGCTGAGGCAGTAAGGACTGCCTTACTGTAAAAACTGTTCTCTTGAACTTTTTGCCCCTCTGCAGTGTAGAGTAACCCACCATATAGTCCACTCAGAGATTAAAAGGAGCAGGGACCCACCCTGTCTCATTTCTAAATAAAGGAATTAAGGGGTAGTGGAGGTCAGACAGAGCTGGAATTGCGGCTTTATTCCAAATTCCTCCAGGAGCCAACCAAACGGGTTCAAGTGCCAGTCTTACCCTGAAGGATAGTTACATTACCAATGGTTACTTTCCCTGGTGAATTCATTTCTAAACTTTAATTCCCCACAAAGAGAGCAGGACTCTGGTGCCACAGGGACCAACTCCTGGGGAGGAGGCAGGCAGAAGGAGCAGCAAGTGAGGAATTCAAGCTGCAAAATTTAATTAAGTTCTCAAATGGCTGGGTTTTCTTTACCCACTTATCAGCCAGCCCGTTTTTCTCCTCCCAAAATTGCCTCTTTCATTGTCCTTTTTAAATAAACATTATCTGCTTGATGTTCTCAGCTTCCAGTTGAATTTCTTTACTTGTAGAGATCCGTGCCTGTCCTTTCTTTTTTGCCCCAGTGGCTATAGCTCTCTGCTTCCTTTTCTCTCTCACTCATAGGCTTTCACTGAAGAGAATTTGGACACTTGGAGAAGGAAAAGACTGTTTATGTGTCTGAAGCCTAGTTCCACCAACTGGTTCTTGCCCCCATCTGAGCCACCAGGCCCACTCTTGCTGTTCCCTAAGTACCAGTCATGTTGTTCCCTAAATCCCCGCCCATATTGCAAACTGATTGTGAACTACCAGATGGAGGAAGACTGGGAAATTTTCTCCAGGAAGACTGCCATAGCTCACATGATCTTTTTTTTTTTTTTTTAAATATTGGAGTATAGTTGATTTAGAATGTTGTGTTAGTTTCAGGTGTATAGCAAAGTGATTCAAATATGCATATACATGTATCTATTACTTTTCAGATTCTTTTGCCATTTAGGTTATTCCAGAATACTGAGCAAAGTTACCTGTGCTATATAATAGTTCCTTGTTGGTTATCTATCTTAAATATAGTGTTGGGTATATGTCAACCATTTGAAATCACTGTGATTGTTCATTTTTGGATCAGTACCTCTAGACTAGGGCTCCCTGAAGTCAGAGTTCTTCTGAATCAGTTCTGTACACTGAGCACCTCTTAGAATATGAGATGCCCCCTAGCAGATGTTCAACACATTTTTAATTAGTAATGACTCAAACCAAAGTTTTAGTAGACAGGAATGAATCGGTGTCAATAAAATCAATAAAACAACATCTGGTTTTCCAACTTTGTGCATGAAAAGGACTCATCCCTTGGTAAAACCAATACAGACGAAGTATATGGATTCCCTCCAGCTCTAGAACCCATCACTCCAGATCTTCTCTTGAGTGCCCCCCGCCCTGAGTGATCTCAGGCTCACTGCACCCCAGACCTTCCTGCTCTTCCTATGAAGAGCTTGTCATCTGCCTCTGTGCAGAGCTTCCTTTGGAAGAACTTTTGTATGAAGGAAGTAGCCTGTAAAAGGCAGGAACAGAAGAGCTGGGAGGGAAGAAGAAAGGAAGTCCTGGATGAGCAAGGGGCAAATATTACCACGGACTCAGAGGTAAGACTCGGGGGAGCAGGAGGTGTAGGCAGGGTCAGTCATAGGAGATGGTGAAGACAGATGAGTCTACTCAGATGGATTTAAAGGGCATCCCAGGATCTAACTGAAGGTTAGATGCAAACCTATATGCATTAACATCCAGAATACGGTTTTGCATAAGGAGAGATATTATTCTCATTACAGAAGAGGTATTTTGGGATTATGTAGAAATGACTGAAAAAGGAAAAGACCCCTAGAAATTGAAGGAAGAGCTCAGTTTTTTTGAAAGCATTGAAGATCTAGAAAGGGAAATGAAGACCAAATGGAAGGATTTACTTTTTCTTATTCATCTGCCAATGAAAGGGTCAGGATGTGTGGCATTCTTTGGGAAACAGTGCTCCCTGTTTGCTTGGGTCATTAGTAATTGTTAAGTCATTAGAATCAGATTTTTTTGGTCAGGCTAATTCCTCACAGCACATCTCATAGGGGTCCAGTTGGTCCATGGACAGCTGCTATCATTTGACCAAGACCATCCCTGAGTAACCATTGGAACCCGGTAAAGGAATTGTTTGTCTTTTGACTCCAAATTAAATAGTCTTTGTGACCTCACATTAGTATTCCGGATTCCAGAAACATTCAACTTAATTTCTCTGCCTTGAAATTATAATGTCCTCATGGTCTTAACTAAAATACCACTCTCAGGAAGACTTCTGTCACTTGTAATAATAAACACTGCAGATATTAGAGATTGCAGTCTGGCAACTAAGGGTTATGACTCTTTTTGTTCCATCCTTAAAATCCTTAACGTCTAAAAATCAGATGCCAAAAATTTAAAAAGAGATTTTGCATATAAAAACTTTAAATGTGGGGATTCTTTTGAAAAATCTGAAGATCTGGCAACAGTGGGCAGTCAGTCTCACATGTGCCCTCTGAAGTCCCACCCCTACTGCCCCTGCAGTACCCCCAGCCATGTCATTCATTCATTCATATGATCTGTCTGGCTGCTGTAGGCTTGTTATGTGTTCACCTGGTAAGTCTCTAGTGCCCTGATGAAACTCACGCATGCATGGAGAAATGACTTACAAAATATCTGCCTATTAGATAGCTCATACCTTAGAGCACCCTGTATTCTACTTATAGTCTCCCTCGCAGTAGAAAAGTAGGCTTTTCTTTTTTTAATTTATATTTGGCTGTGCTGGGTCTTCGTTGCTGTGTGGGCTGTTCTTTAGTTGTGGTAACCAGGGGCTACTCTCTACTTGCAGTGTGAGGGCTTCTCGTTGTAGCGGCTTCTCTTGTTGTGGAGCAGGGCTCTAGGCACACAGGCTTCAGTAGTTGTGGCACTTGAGCTCAGTAGTTCTGTTTCCTGGGCTCTAGCGTGCAGGCTCAATAGATGTGGTGCAGGGGCTTAGTTGTTCCATAGCCTGTGGGATGCTCCCATACCAGGGATTGAACCTGTGTCTCCTGTATTGGCAGGTGGATGGTTTACCACTGAGCTACCAGGGAAACCCCAAAGGCACAGTTTTTATTCGAAAGTGAGAAGAAGAGAACAAGAGGGAGACAAAACTAACATTTATTAAGCTAGATGATCCCTTACTTCTGTGTTTTCAAACTTATTGGTAGATTGCAAAATCAATTTTGTCGGTCATGATCAATATTCTTAAATAGAATAGAGAACATCAGAGTGAATCATACATGTAAGAGTAAATGTTATTTCGTGTCAGTTCTACTTCAACTCTTTATATAGTAAATCAAATATGTGTTCTCTGTATGTTTCAGTTATATATAGATTTTCCTTATATTGTGTGTATCTCATTTTTTTTTCACTTTAACTTAAATACATGTTTTGTTAAAAGAATATAAGCAAGTTTTGCTATGACTACTATGTATAACACACAGGCATTGCTTTTAATAGGCATTCACTTCCTCCTACCTTTTCTTTTTCAGTGATGTGTAACTGTTAATCCCAAACCCCTAATAAATGCCCTCATCTTTCCCCTTTGGTAACCATAAATTTGTTTTCTACGTCTGTAAGTCTGTTTCTGTTTTGTAAATAAGTTCCTGTGTGTCATTTTTTTAGATTCCACATATAAGTGATATCATATTTGTCTTTCTGTGACTTCATTTAGTTTGATAATCTTCAGGGCCATCCATTTAGTTGTACATGGCATTATTTCATGACTTTTTTTATGACTGAATAGTATTTTATACATATATATGGGCTTCCCAGGTGGCACTAGTGGTAAATAACCTGCCTGCCAATGCAGGAGACAAGAGAGACTGGGGTTTGATCCCTCGGTTGGAATGATCCCCTGAAGGACAGCATGGCGACCTACTCCAGTATTCCTGCTTGGAGAATCCCCATGGACAGAATAACCTGGTGGGCTGCAGTCCATACGCAAAGAGTCGTACACAACTGAAGTGACTTAGCATGTAATATTATATGTATATATACATATATATACACACATATATAATAAAATATGTATTCTCTTTGTGTTCATATATAATTATATATGTATATTTTATACAAGCCATTTTATTACATTTAAACTTATGAAATCCCATGAACAGAGGAGCCTTGCAGGCCGTAGTCTGTGGGGTCACAAGTCAGACATGAATGCGCGCACACACACACACATAATCTCACATCTTCTTCTGTCTGTTCATTTGTCAGTGGACACTTAGGTTCCTTCCATGTCTTGGCTATTACAAATAGTGCTGCTGTGAATGTTAGGGTGTATTTATCTTTTCAGATTAGAGTTTGCCTCTTTTCTGGGCATATGCCCAGGAGTGGGGTTGGGGGATCATGTGCATGCTTAGTCAGTCAGTCGTGTCTGACTCTTCGTGACCCTTTGGACTATAGCCTGCCAGGCTCCTCTGTCCATAGGATTTCTCTGGCAAGAATACTGGAGTGGGTTGCCACTTCCTCTTTCAGGGGATCATCCCAACCCAGGGATTGAACCCATGTCTCCTGTGTGTCCTGCATTGCAGGCAGATTGTTTATCCTCTGAGCCATTGAGGAAGACCACTGGATCATATGGTAGCTCTATTTTTGCTCTTTAAAGCACCTCCATATAATTCTTCATAGTGGCTGCACCAATTTACATACCCATCAACAGTGTCAGAGAGTGCCCTTTTCTCCTTACCTTTTTAAACTGGACAGGTATCAAAACATTTCTGTATATATATTTTTATATTAGGAGTTAGCACCCACATGTCTTAAAAAAATGAGCACAATTAACAGTATTCATTCTTACTACTTTAAATAAGTATATTGGTAATAGTATGAAATATGTTTCTTACTGTGGCTCTCTGTTAAAATGTTTGAAAGCCACTTCCTTATCTCATTTAATCTTCCCCCAAAACTCTGAGGGGTGGAGTCTGGGCCTTCAGAAGAAAAATGACAGTCTCCACAGGAGTTGCAGTTCCTTATAGTCTTTGCTTGTTGGAAGGTCTCAGAGAATGCCAGAAAGGAAGGGTTTGGTTAGCTGGGGCCTTGAAGCTGATGAATAAAGGACATGTTCAGGGTGGGAAACCATGGTTATTAGATCACCAGGACAAACTCTGAAAACAAAATATACAGACTGAAATTAGAATGTGAAACTAAATATCTAGAAGCATCTTCATTGGTTATTTTTATAACAGAATACTATATGAAATGAAATAAATAATGCCAGGGAAATGGCAGATGCACTGAGAATAGTGGTGTTAGCTAAATGGCAAAATTCAGGAAACTTAAAAGTTATACTTCAAGAGTTAAGATATGTAATACTGTTTAAAAAAATAAAGTCACCAGAAAGACACACCACAGCAATTGATTTCACTGGATCTCAAACATCTTTTAAATCTAAACCCTTAATGATCTCAATGCAAAATGTCCATACATTAAATAATTCTAGCTAGTAAATATGCCCTAGAGATTTATAAAAATATTTATATATATATAGCCATTATGTTTTCAGACAATAAGAAGAAAATTGCTATTAAACTATTTTTCTCTAATCAAGGTGTAATTTATGCATAAACCTAAATACTCAATATAAAATAAGGTTTTACCAGATCAGAGGATGGCAAGAAGTGCTCAAATTGTCTTGAAATATTATATATTTTCAAAAGCTAATCTTAAGAATGAAGTAAAACATGAATGACATGCTTTATGCATCTAGCTTTTTACAGTAACCACAGTTTAAATTGTTTAAAGTAGCATGCGTGCATGCTCAGTTGCTTCAGTTGTGTCTGAACCCATGGATTGTAGCCCATCAGGCTCTTTTGTCCATTGGATTCTCCAGGCAAGAATACTGGATTGGGTTGCCATGCTCTCCTCCAGGGGATCTTCCCAACTCAGGGCTCAAACCCACATCTCCTGGGTCTTGTGCACTGCAAGCAAATCCTTTTACCCCCTGAGCCATCCTGGAAGCCCTGTTTAAAATAGCAGGTATAATGAATACTGTTGCTTATTGTGTTAATTTTCAGATAGGTGCAGGTGCTAACTGCTACTAGTGTCAAAAATATGTACAGAATTGTTTCAATAATTGTGTTTGAAGAAGAGTTGAGGAAGAAATGAATCACTGTTAAAATCAACTGGTATGTGTCCCAGGTAACAAACTTAAATATTTATAATCTTTTCAACAAATCACACATTTAAGTTGAAAGGAAAACAGCAAAAATGAAATAGGCATATGGATATATGATTCTTCAAGTTAGCCTTAAAATTCAAATAAAATATGGAACATGGCCTGGGCATGCAGCCTTCTTTGGGATATATTTTTAGCTCTATTTACAAATGAAAAAACTGATAGATTGAAAAGTTAACTAATTCACCCAGCTCTGCCACCTGGTTGTTAAGTTTCAGAGTCAACCTTTGAACCTAGGTCTCTGCCCCCAAAGTCATGCTCTTTCTATTGCTCATGACTATCATAGTAGGCCACTAAAAAAGATGACTCTAGAACATCCTGGCTTACCGCTGACTATGCATCTGGACTCCTGCAATGGATTCTTAATCTCCCTCCTCCCTTCCTCATTTTATCCTCCTGGGCCACCAGTGCACTTTTCCAATTCCCTCAATATCCATTAGTTCAAGGCCACACATGTAAGTATTCAACTTTTTTTCCCTTCTGCACCCTTGAAGGAGTCTACTCCATCCAGGTTATTTCTTGCCCACACATGGAACCTTTATTCAGGCTCCAGACATTTCTTCTACCTGAAAAGAATGCCAGCTGACTCTCTCCTCCCATAGCCATTCAAACCACAGACTGCATGGAAACTGCCTCCCTCCTAGTTCACTTTCTTCCTGGAACCCTGAACAATTAGCTACAGTGCATACCTCCTGATCCCCGCTACAGTAGCGCTTCCAAGCTGAATCCTTTTTAAGCAGCAGCTGGTCATGTGTCTGATTTTCTCAGCAGGGTATTATAAGTTCCTTTCCAGGTCCAAGTCAGTGAATCTTTCGTGTTCTTATATTTTACAGCTACCAGCACATCAGAGAGACTTCCTAAGTGTGTATGGATTTATGGACTGCTCTCTTTCTGGGGAAGAGAGAGAAAGAAAAAAGGGGAGGAGGATGATTACTATCTGGTCATTTCTCAAGAGTACACAAAGGCATGAGGAGGGCAAATAAGATGTCCTTGGTAGAGATTTTCAAAATATGGGAACCCACAGAACATACGTATTGTGTTTATGTTTTCGGACTCGCCTGACTTGGTATAGGGCAGAGTTTTCCAAAGTATGCTTCAAAACAGGATAGTTTTTGCATTCCAAGATCAAATCCATTTAAATAATACTTATTGAATGACATTAAACCCATTCTTTACTCAGCAGTAAATAATCTGCCTGAAATACAGGAGCCACAGGAGGCCATGAGTTTGATCCCTGGGTCAGGAAGATCCCCTGGAAGAGGGCATGGTAATCCACTCTAGTGCTCTTGCCTGGAGAATCCCATGGACAGAGCATCCTGGCACCCTTACCGTCCACAGGGTTGCAAAGAGTCAGACACGACTGAAGGGACTTAGTACTTGCACGGCACTTTTGCTATAGAGCTTTTAGCTTTTGATAGGTTCATGTCCATTAAGATCACTACATGTGTTGTATGACATTCCCCAACTTTGCTTGCCCGCAGAATTCTCTGGGTAAGGAGAATCTTATAGGAATTATGTTGTCGTTGTTAAAGAGTATCAGACAGACAGTTTGAAAGCAAGAGGTGGAGCAGAAGAGATAGACGGAACTAGAATACAGCTAGAGAGACATACCCAGGACATCATCACTGCTTAATTTCTACTTGGAAGGAAATAGTCTTATTTTTTACAAAGTATGCCTGGCGGTGGCGGTTTAGTCACTAAGTCGTGTCTGATTCTTGCGACCCCATGGACTGTAGCCTGCCAAGCTCCTCTGTCCATGGGATTCTCCAGGCAAGAACACCAGAGTGGGTTGCTATTTCCTTATCCAACAAAGTACGCCTACTTATTGATTATTTATTCACAAATACATGTTGAGTGCCTGTAAATGTTAGGATCTGTTCTAGATGCTTGTAGAAAAGCCTAGAAGCACATGTAAAACTGAAATGAACACTGTCATAGAGGCAAAATTCAGCAAATTGTATCTAGGTGGAAGGATTGGCTGAAAAGGGCAGTCTTAGAAAAAGTGAAAGTAAAAGTGTTAGTCACTCAGTCGTCTCCAGCTCTTTGTGACCCCATGGACTGTAGCCTACCAGGCTCCATGGAGTTCTCCAGACAAGGATACTGGAGTGGGTTGCCTTTCTCTTCTTCAGGGAATCTTCCAGACCCAGGGATCAAACCCATCTTGCATTGCAGGCAGATTCTTTATCATCTTAGCCATGAGGGAAGTCCAGTCTTAGATGGGATGGTAAATAAAAGGAGCTGGAATGGTATGATAAAGCCCACTGAAAAAAAGCCTTCTATGGACTCAAGAAGTACGACATTCGTAGACTAAGAAGGAGGGAATTTATGCAGCTGAATTTTGAGTGGGGCACTGACATGTTAAAAACAGAACTTAATATTATTCTAACTTTATAAACAGGACTAGTGAGGAAGACTGAACCCAAGAAGATCCAATAATCAGCTATTACTCAAATCTAAAAATAAATAGGTGAGGATTTGACTGAAAGTGGCAAGATGGCAGTTGAGAAATTAAGAAGAAATTGGTAAATCAATTGGCAACGTATTAGATGGGAATATCTTTGGGACAGGGGTAGAGGGTGTAACTATACAGCAGAGAAAGCAAGATTTTCTATTTATCAATAGCTTTACTTCTCAAAATATCTTAATTTCAAACAGAAAACATCCATACCTGGTGTTCATTGACTCTAAACTCATAGAGTACCAGAATCATGGTATTGGATGGGACCTTTAAGACATCTGGTGAATTCTGAAATGCCCTCTATAGTATAATACCTGAACAACCCAGGTTAATCAATGATGAACAACCTAAAAACTGACACCCCACCCAAATAAAATAGTGTCAGAAGTTATAAAGTAAATAAATATTAGAGCTGGGTAGGCAGAAGAGATCACCTGAACACATCCTTACTTGCTGTGAGGAATAGCTTTGTGCAGGAACTGACAGAGAAAGATTCAAAGACTGTGTCATCCCTGAAGGTTGACTGTAGGTGAGGGGAACACAGATATCTCCTATAGGCCCTCTCCCCAAGAGAATCAAAATGACTCCTCAGGTTGTAACAGGAATACTCCATCATCGGACTGTGAGCTTCTTGAAACCCAAAGTTATTTCTTTCCATTTGGTGTACTCAGCACCTGGCACATAGCAGGTATTCAATATATGTTTGTTCAAATGCAAATAAAAGACATAGTTCTAATAGTTTTTTTTTTTTTCAGCCTTTTGGCAAAATATTTATTGTTATTTTATTAAAACAAATTCAAAGACAAAAGCTTCCTCACTAGCATTTCTAGCCTTTGTTGTTGAAATATGAATTAAGAATGAAAATCATCTTACCGCAAACTTATGGATGTGTTTGGTCTGTTTTGAATGTCAATGGCCATGCCTTGATACTCTCTTTGGAAATTCTACTTTTGCTTTGCTCTTGAGAGTTCCTCTTGCTACCTTCCTGGCAGTTTCCCCTCCCATTCTGGGCCTCCTAACTGGTTTTGTCTTTGTCCAGTCCTCCTTTCATGCTAGTCTCAGAGTAATCTTTCTGAAAAACAGATCTGACCCAGGGACATCCTCACATAGAATTTTAATGGCTTCTTCAGGAAAAAACTATAAACGCTCAGAATAGTACAGTAAATCCCCCATGAATACTTCTCCACCTATACCTTTGTCCGTTGCTGGACCCAAACTTTGCATCTGTATCTGCTTCTGCCAACTTGAATGGCCTGTGTTCTCCAGTTGGCAATGGCACATGTTTATCTCAGATGTCACCTCCCATTCTTCGCTTGGTTAGTTCTTCAGTTCATCCCTGAAGACTCAGGGCTGGATTCCCTCTTTCAGAAAATTCTCCCCGAACTTTCCTAGGCAGTGGTAGGTGGCGCCTTCCCTGACCTCTTCTGTGCCATGCGCTGACGTTGCACCTGTACAGACTCACTGCCTGGTTGGTGGAAACTTACATCACTGCCTTCGTCATTGGACTGTGAGCTTCTTGAAACCCAAAGTTACTTCTTTCCATTTGGTGTACTCAGCACCGGGCACATAGCAGGTATTCGATATATGTTTATTCAAATGAAAAGAAAATTACTATAATTAGTACCATGTAGACTTATTGGGAGTACACAGGAACTTTGAACTACCTTGTTCATTGCTACATCTCCATCATTCAGTGCAGTGCCTGGGAAAGAATCGAGTAGGTCAGCAACACAAGGTTATTTAACTCACGGTCTCTCACTTAAACTAAAGTAATCTACAAGGTTCTTGTTATTATCCCCAATCTTCAGGTGGGGAAATTAAGGTCCAAGAAAGATCAGGTGATATGCCAGGGATTATGACTTACGTGTAGTGGAATGGAGATGAGAACCACCTCCTACTTTTCAGTTTCCATCAAGGAGTGATATTACTCACAGTGGTACATGTGGCACATAAAGTCCCTAATCCAGATTCTGATTAAACTTGGTTCGAACTCTAGTTTCTTGGACAAAATTTCTTCCTGCTCTTACGCAGAATTTCAAAAGCTTCCTCTTCTTTCTCTGTCTCTCCTCTCCGGTGTCAGCTCAGGCTGGCGTTTCAGTTTGAGCAAATCTGGCCTCTAAGCTCAGATTAAACAAAACAAAAAGACTCTTTATCTCAGCATTTTGTACCTTCAGTAACTTTATTAAAGTTTCAGGGGAGTGAAAGATTTATAGTGTGAAATTATCCTGTAGACCAAGCTGACTCCTTTCTGTTACACACAGACACACAGACACAGACACACACACACACCCAAGGGAGCATATTCTCCGCCTTTCCTATGTGGAAGAGAAGATTTATAGTGTGAAATTATCCTGTAGACCAAGTTGACTCCTTTCTGTTACACACACACACACACACACACACACACACCCAAGGGAGCATATTCTCTGACACACACCCCCACCCACCCCCACCCACCCCAAGGGAGCATATTCTCCGAGAGACACACACACACACACACCCCCAAGGGAGCACGCACACACACACACACACCCCCAAGGGAGCATATTCTCCGCCTTTCCTATGTGGAAGAGAACACATAGGAAATATATCTGTGGAAGAGACCACAGATTAGTTCCACCCAAACCAGCACAGCTCAAAGTCTCATCTTCTATAATATCTTCTGCAACCTTGTCAAACATTATTTTGCACTCTCCTTGAAAGCAATTCTAGATATAGTTATGATGAATACAATATGATGACGATTCCAGAAGACTAGTTTTTAAGAGCAAAAAGTCTACTCCCTCGCAAGTCCCATTAGGCAGTTCTTCTATTCATGCCTGACATATCATGAAAGCACATGCTTACGTCAAATTTTAATACTGAGATTGTCTTAGATAAGAACAACCATCAGAGAAGCAAATAGTCTGTAAGTTACTAATTTTATTTCTACTAGTAACATGGCTGAAGATCATGGTCTGACTGACTTCAGCCTAGCCTCCCTGAATCCCATTTATTGCAGAGTCCTAGAATTTTCCATCTCAATAAAATCAGATACCCTATCACACAGTACTCTGAATCACTCAGTGGCTCCTCCTTTTGATAATTCCATCCAAAGCCCCTACCTACACATGCCTGACAAGACTTCCATGACCAGTGTCTGGATTTCTGCAAGGCTGTACTTACGGGTGTTTCTTTCACTACATACACATACACACATCTTTTGAACTCAGGCCCATAATGTTTTCCCTTAAAAGTTCTTCCCACCCCCTTCACTTACCTCCTGTTTCATTCTTTAGTACTCAGCCTTCTCCCACTCCACTCTGATTTAAATTGCCTTCTGTTATTCTCCCATCGCCTACATGCTTCCCTCTTTCAGAATGCTTTCTACGATATAGTATGCCAAAACCGTCTCTACCCCTGGACTTTAAGCTTTCCTGGGATAAGGGGCACATTCTTCTATTCATCTCACTTTTGCAGACTCTAATAAAGTGTGTGACACATATTTGGTGCTAAATGAATGTTGAATTACTAATGGTACTGTGATGGTACTCAGTCATGTCTGACTCTTTGAAGCCCCATGGACTGGAGCCTGCCAGGCTCTTCGATCCATGGAATTTTCCAATGGAGCAGGTTGCCCTTTCCTACTCCAAGGGATCTTCCTGACCCAGAGATCGAACCCATGTCTCTTGGTCTCCTGCATTGGCAGGTGGATTCTTGACCATTAGCACCACTGTACTAGAAGTCAACAAAACCCAATCTTATATTTATTTCATTAAAAAAAAATTCTACTGGAGCCTTAGGCAGACCAAGGGAAAAAAATCATAGATAGTGGGAAGATAGGGAAAAAAACTCACAAAATTATGTATACCTTTTCCTTAGAGGTTTTTTTGAAGTACTAAGTGAAATTTTATATTTTTCATAAGATTTCAAAGCAAGAACTTGATGCCAGAAATACACTTGAAAATGAGAACAGCTTGCCACTGGCAAACTTTGCTTAAACCTGTTACATGTACACATTGAAAGTGAATCCAACTCCTTCATGTATTTCCCATCAGATAAAATATATAGACAAAAAAGAAATCAGCAAAAGTTAGAGCTAAACTGAACCAATCTTTTACTGTGTCAAATTCAGGGAGTGACTAGCTTGGAGTAGTACATGGTGAAATGGAAATCTTATTTCTCTAGTTCTACCTACTTTAGACACTATCAACTCCATCCTTAGGAACAAAGAGGGAATTTGGGTGGGAATTAAGAAAGGGGAAGCTGGAATTGCTTAAAAAGTTATGTATTTAATTATTAATATTTGTTCTTCAGAGCTGTGTAGTCAAGGGCTTTTTTTAAGAAAAATATGAATCAGCTGTTACAGTTTATTTATTTTTTTTAATTAAGGGAAAGGGAATGGTGACCAAAGTAACTGATTTTCTTTTTTTTTTTTTTTGACTTGTTCTCTTCATTTACACCAATAAGCCTGTCTAGGAGTTATGACAAATTTATACAGACCTTTAATCAGTCAAGAGTTGGCAAAGAAACTGACATCCGCAGAGTTCACACATTACGTAGAATGGATCCTTTTACCTCAATGGTCAATATCCCTGTAACTTGTGGGTAAAAGTAAGCAACTGAACATTTCACAAGAAAACGACCTCAACCTCTAGCTCACCGCTGTGGCTCTGAGGTGATTACTTTTTTTTTTATCCTTCTCAAAAGGAAGCTGCTGCTTCAGCATCTTCTCCTGGAGCTGCTGGCACTGGTTCAGGCTGTGTGTCAGGGGAACCCTTGATCGCATCACAGTGACGGAAGCCAAGTGCTGGCCTGCAAGAATTGGGGACTGTTTGTTCACAGAAGATCCTGAACAGAAACACGGGTGTCACATAGTTCAAGGGGGCCTTGAAGGAAACCGATGCTGCTGTAGGAGGGGACTTCCAAAGGCTCAAGTTATTTCTCAGTTGCTGTTCCAGAGCCCTCGCCTGGCTTTTATGGAATCTGGCCAAGAGTTGTTGCTTAGGCAGCTTCTCCCTGTAGTTCCTTCACTTAGTTAGACTTTAGACAGGGAAATAAAAGAGTTTTCATATATTTTCATATAGTGCCACGGTGATGGCTACTCTCTGGGGAGAAAAATATTTTATTAATGAATGCGGTGTGTGTTCTTGGTAAAACCCCAAATTAAACTAGCTCACACTGTTTTCATCCTGCGAGTTGTTGGTGACATTTAGGTGTGTTGTTTGGTGACTCAGTTTCCTGGAGGATAGCAGGAAACTCCACATTGAGGCTTTTTTAGTGGGGATGAGAAGGTCAGTTACTTAATGTCTTACAACATTTGAGGTTAAAATTCCTAAAAGTTCAGCTTTAACACTGATCCTGAACAACTCTGGCTAGCCATATTGCCTATAAACCTAGGAATTTGGGAAAAGTAGTATTCTCAGCTCTATGCTAATATCAACTGTAATTCTTCTTGTTTTAACAGTAATTTTTTATTTGAGCAACCATTTTATAGAACAAACTGTTTTTTTTGTTGTTAGTAATTATTTTAATTGGTATGTAGATGTGTTCTGGTCATTGTTTTCCTTTTTTCATTCTCCAAATGTATACAGTGCATGCAAAGGTAGTTAGAACTTAAAATACGTACACAGACCACATTTTTATTGTGCTCAAATGCTGATTGTCAGAGGGGCTAATCTATGATTGGGACATAAAGTAGATCTTCTGAAACAAACTGTCCCTCTTGTCACTGTACTGCCTTCTTAAGAGCAAGTCTGGTATTTGAGTGCATAATGTCTTGACGCATGGAAATTTTGCTGAATTACTTTTCTACTCTTATAATTAAAAATTAAACACTAAAGTGTAACACGTGGAGCCACATCCCGCTAGGTCCAAGGCCTATATTTCTGAAAAGCTTTGAGAAGTTGGTGACGATGGGAAGATGAGATGGGGAGTTCCCCTGGGGCTCAGACTTTGGAAAAGTTGGAAAGCAGGGGAAAGAAACACAACATGAAGTCTCTGAGGTGGGCAGAGGGGATTCCTGGCTTCTGGATATAATCAGTGACTGGAAAGATGGCAGTGAACAAATCCTAGCACAGTGGTTATGCATCTTTAAGCCATAGGATGTGCTAACTGTGGATGGCCCAGATCAACTGAAATAAGTTAATTTCCTCTTAAAAT